>NC_091190.1:8608458-8878458 GCF_040958095.1 Procambarus clarkii | reverse complement strand
AATGTCGTTTTTAGGATGTTTTAAAAACATGAAAATGTTTGCTGGGATTTAACAGCATTAAAGGTCGCCCAACATTCCCTTCGTTCCCCTTGATGATCAACCGTTCACTCTGTCAAACACCTCAGGAGCGTGCAAATGTTCTCGCTGAATGCCTTAAAGTTACCCTCTCAACACCCTTCCTTCATGCCCAAGAACTCTCCCTCAGACAAGAAATTGACCGTGCCATACCGCTGCCCATGCTCGGCGTCGACAACATGTACACCTTAAGCGAGCTACGATTGGCCTTAAACCGCCTACCTCTTGGCAAGGCACCTGGAGAGGATGGAATTCCATATGAACTCATCAAATATCTTCCACCGACTGCACACAGCACTCTTCTAAACTATTACAATCTATGCTGGACTCGCGGAAATATTCCTTCACAATGGCAGACCAGTATTATTCTTCCGTTCCTTAAACCAGGAAAAGACCCATCCCAACCTGCGTCATACAGACCTATCTCCCTACTATCATGCCTCAGTAAAGTCATGGAAAGGCTAGTACATACTCGCCTCCAATGGTACCTAGAGTATAACAATATTATACCGTCACTCCAAGCTGGATTTCGACCGCAAGGCTCCACGCTAGATCAAATACTCTGCCTTGAACATGAAATCCGCACCTCTCTCAGAAGCAGTAAATATTGTCTTGTTGTCTACCTAGACCTCAAAGGAGCTTTTGATAGCATTCCTCATACTTGCCTCCTCGCAAAGCTTGCACGTTTAGGCGTACAGGGAAGATTACTTTTATGGTTACAGTCCTATCTCACAAACAGGACCTCCAAAGTCTTTATACAAGGCGAGTTTTCCGATGGCATCCCAATACAAACAGGTGTTCCACAAGGCTCCATACTAAGCCCAACCCTATTTGCCGCATTCGTAGCAGATTTGCCTAACACCCATCCTGTTCACCTCTCGGCGTACGCCGACGACTTAACATTGTATTATTCAGACAATGCCCTACCAAATACAGTCTCTACAATGCAAACAGCACTGGACCACCTCATAGATTGGACACAACAATGGGGCCTTCAAGTCAGTACTACCAAAACCTGCTATCAGATTTTCACTAAAAAAAGACTACTTCATCTACCCACCCTCACAATACACAACACTCCCATCCAACACGTACGAGAACATAAATATCTTGGCATGCGCTTAGACTCCCCCTTACTTACCTGGAAAGCACACATTCAACACCTTAAACAGACGACACAACCCCGACTCGCCATACTTAAAGCCCTCACTGGCACCACCTGGGGAGCACACCATAAAATCTTGCTCCGTTTCTATACAACCTACATTCGCAGCCAACTAGACTATTGTTGCCAAGCATATGCGTCGGCGGCGCCCACTAACCTACAGAGCCTCGAGGTCATACAAAATAATGCCATGCGACTTATATGTGGCGCAATGCGTTCAACTCCAATCCTCGGACTTTACGGGGAAACAGGCCTCACAAGCCTAACCACCAGACGAGACATTATGTGTGCCAACTATCTGTCACTCTGCACCACTGCTCACCAGACACACCCATACAGATCAAAAATTAACCCAACAGTTAACCCATATAACCCCCGCTCCCCAACCATTCACTCGCAACCTTTCCTCACACGGGCTACAAATAACCTCAATATAGACCTCTCCCTACTTCAAAACTGTGAAACCCAACTTCCTGTCCCCCCATTCCACCTTGGCTTTATACAACTCCTATTACAGCAATACAACTCGAAGACAACATTCCAAAATCTGCACCAAACTCAGCCATAGCCTCAGTCTTTGTCTCAACAATGAAAAATTGTTACCCAAATACCACAGAGATTTACACAGATGGGTCTCGCATCTTCATGAACAACGTACCCTCGGTCACTTGCGCTGTATGGATACCGGAATACCATCTCAAGCAGGGATGGCGGTTACCAAACCAACTATCTATTTTCACAGCGGAATTATATGCCTTGTATCAAGCTCTCCAAATCATCACAACATTACCAGTTGGGATATATACAATCTGTAGTGACTCCAAGAGCGCGATTCAAGCAATTTCGTACTCTTCGAAAACATGCAAGGAGATTGTCTACCTATGCCTTCAACTTCTTCACAAACATCAATTGAACGGTTATGACACCTCTATCCAATGGGTCCCAGCACATTGTGGTATTCTCCATAATGAACTTGTAGACCAACTAGCCAAAGCGATGCACGACACGCCTCACCTCACCCGTCATCCAATTCCCCATGTTGCACGTAAAGGAGCCTTCAAAGATACCATCTCCCAGGATTTTGCAACAAACTGGAAAACGTTATGCTCACCTTTGCACTATGGGTCCATTAAAAAGAAATGGGAAACTTGGAAACATGTCCGATATAAAAGCAGAGAAATTGATGTAACGATGACCAGATTAAGGCTGGGACACACCAAACTAGCAGCACACAGCTCTAAGTACAGAACAGACATCAACGAACTCTGTACTCACTGTCAGGTGCCTGAAACAGTCGAACACTATCTCCTGCACTGCTTCCGACATTATAGTGCCAGAGTAAATTTCAAACAAGTCTTTATCGCACTTAAAATACCCTTCACCATCGAGCATATATTAGGAGGCGGTGACCACTCGTCACAAGAAAAATACCAAATAGTCAAAGCACTGGCCAAATATCTCCAATCGACCAACAAATTGGGTCACATCTGACCCGCGCCACATTTATACCTGGCGCCACCAACAGCTAAACACAGAAAACAACTACCTCGTCACAACACCAAGGATCAGCTGACGCCATAAACACAACACACCGCCCTACGGTGCGGCAAGTCTCCCTCTAACACACACCTCTGTTTTAATCACCGTTCCTCTATCTACAGCACAACGCAACAAGCACCTTGGTAGCTCCGATCATCTTCAACATAAACGCGTCCAACAACATCAGTACTGGTGCAGTCATCGGGAGGACAAACCCTTCATGCAAACTGCACCTACTATCAACAAGAAGAAGAAGAAGAATTAGCAGTGAGGCGAATGTAACAAATCTAACTCTAAGTATAACAGTCAGGACACCATAAGTGAACAACATGAAGATAAGTGAAGAAACATGAATATGAAAAGAAAGTTAGAATTGGCCTAGTTTCAAAGGAAGTAGCTAAAAGGTACTCATCAATGCTTACCAGTATCATAAGAAAGGCTAAACTTGCATATTATGTGAATAGATTCAATGAAGCAAAAGGCAACATGAAAAGCACTTGGAAAACTATCTCTAGTATCCTATAGAACTAAACAACACTCACATAACCAAATAAAACTCTACAAGGATGGGGATATACCGTCAACTGATTTAGCAATGACAAATGAATTTAATAGTTTCTTTTCATCGGTTGGTGCTAATCTTGCCAGTAAAATCCCACAGACTCAGACACATATTAACACATATCTCTCAGGCAGCTATCCAAACTCTCTTCTCCTTTCACCAATCAGCCCGGCAGATGTTGTGTCCATCATACACTCTCTAAAAACCAAGGCAGGGAACACCAGTGAAATTCCGTCCATTGTGTACAAGAGAGCCTCCCATGCCCTTGCCCCACCCATAGCACTACTGTTCAACAAATCTATAGGGTCACACCTTCCCTGATATCCTCAAAAAAGCAAGAGTAACGCCAGTCCATAAAGGAGGCAATCCGGCGGACATAAACAATTATAGACCAATATCAAATCTACCCATTCTATCAAAAATATTTGAAAAAGTTATTTACAAACAGCTCTATTCCTACCTCGTAAAATTCGACATACTCAGCCCCTGCCAGTTTGGCTTCCGGTCCCAAAAGAGCACCAACGATGCAATCATTAGTCTCCTTGACGTTATCTACTCAGCCCTTGACAAAAATGAGTTTCCGATTGGACTCTTCATTGACCTAAGAAAAGCCTTTGATACTGTTAATCACAATTACCTCTTACTTAAACTCCAGCATTATGGAATCCGAGGCCTTGCCCTTGACTACATCCGATCCTATCTTAGTGACAGACACCAATATGTAACCATCAATGATACAACTTCTTCCACTCTACCAATTACCGTTGGAGTGCCACAGGGCAGCATCTTAGGACCTCTTCTATTTCTTATATATATAAACGATCTGCCTAATGTCTCTAATATTCTCAAACCTATATTGTTTGCTGACGATACTACTCTTATCTATTCAAACCTCAACCCACATACACTAAATAATGTTGTGAATAATGAATTAAAAAAAGTCCACTTATGGATGTCAACGAACAAACTAACATTAAACATCGAAAAGACTTACTACATCTTATTTGGAAGCAAATCATCAAATGCAATTCAGCTACAGATAGACAACATTAACATCAGTAATAAAAATGATGGCAAGTTTCTTGGCCTATTCCTAGACAAGAGACTTAACTTCAGCACCCACATTCAACACATAACTAAGAAAGTCTCTAAGACAGTTGGTATACTCTCCAAAATCAGATATTATGTTCCTAACTCTGCTCTCCTCTCACTATATTATGCACTAATCTACCCCTATCTTAATTATGGTATCTGTGCATGGGGGTCTACCACTACAAACCACCTTAAGCCCATCATCACACAGCAAAAATCTGCTATCAGAATAATAACTAACTCTGCTTTCAGACAACACTCAGCTCCCTTGTTTAAATCCCTAAACTTGCTAAATATTAACTCCCTCCACACATTCTCTTGTGTCAACTACATTTACAAAACCCTGTTCTTAAATGCAAACCATGCTCTGAAACTCTCCCTGGACAGATGTAATAGGACCCATTATCACCACACCAGAAATAAATATCTCTTTGATATCCCCAGGGTCAAACTTAATCTGTATAAACACTCTATGCAAATTAAGGGACCTAGTCTATGGAACTCACTCCCTAGTGAATTGAAAAACTGTAAAACTTTTGCCTTATTTAAAAGCAAAACCAAAAAGTACCTAACTTCATCTTCTTAGTTTCCTACACTGAGCTTTAAATTTGCTCTGTACCTAGTGTTACCCAATCTCCTAATTTTTATGTAATATCAAACAACCTTATCATTGTGTTCATTGCTGTCTTCTTTTATGTGCTAGCCATATGCTGTATTGTGACTACCAATTTTTGTCAACTGCCATTCAAGCTGTCATTGCAATCAATCTTATATTGTTTCTGCTGTATTGTGCCTACCAATTTTTTTTGTCAACTACCATTCAAGCTGTCATTGCAATCAATCTTAGCTACCTATGTGCTTTAATATACTGTACCTACAATTTTCTCTCGTCTTTTTTTTTCATTTCATGTAATCTGTTATCATTTTTTTTGTCTATAATTTTTGCAAGTATTTACCTCCTTAAAATTTTCTTAGATTAAGGACCTGCCCGAAACGCTGCGCGTGCTAGTGGCTTTACAAGACTGTAATTACCATATTTGTATCCTCACATTCCTTATGTACATTCTTGTATATGCATAAATAAAATAAAAATAAATAAACATAACATAATGGTAAACCCTAGCTGGAAAATAATCAGGCGGCAGAAAATTACATAGAGACTGGGAAAGCCTGATATGAATTTGGAGAAGAAAATAACCCCAGGCCAGAGGCCGAGCCGCCAAGGAATAAGGAGAAAGAATTTCCTGACTTAAGGTAGGGCTTACTAGTAGAATGGCTGTAAAGTCAAAGTAGTAGCTGCGGACAGCGGAACACTTTTGGACGGGCGCTGCACCCCCACCCCGCAGGCCAGCAGGCCGGAAACCCCCCCCCCCCACGAAGGGCGAGTGCCCGCTGGCTGCGAGGGAAAACCTCAGGGTGGCAGAGCAACTATGGCTACCGAACTGGGAAGGAAGGAGGACAGACTGGAGGAGCTCGCGCGTCGCCTCGACTTATGCCCCCTGACCCTGGCCCGTGGGCGATGGTCGGTGAAGGGGGGCAGGGCGGCTGTGGCAGCCGCGGCAGGGTCGGCCTCGGTGGTCCCCATGCCCAGAAGGCTTGTGACATGAGAGGGCCCCCCGAGCTTGCTCGATGAGCACCTGTAGCGTCGTCCAATCGTCGGCCGAAAGGGGTGGAGGCTGCGACGCTGTGCCACCCGCCGCTTTGCCGGCAGGGGGCCTCTGGGAAGTGTGGTCGCCGTCCGTATCCGAGCCGCCCGAGGAGGCCCCCGAGGAGGTGGAGGCGAAACGGCGGGTTTCGTCCTGGCCCTGGCCGGCTGCGTCCTCACACCACTGCGCTGTTGTCCTCGCGTCGACACCGCCCGAGCCCTCCTCCGTGTTGCAGTTGCTGCGTGATCCGGCTTCTCGCCACTGCGGAAAGATGGAAACGTAAGCATCGGTAGGACTAACGGGAAAAAAGCAGGCAGGGAGACCCAGCTGCCGCACCAGCAACCGTCACATACACAAGTAGACAAAAGCAAAGGCAAAGTTAATTTAAGTGACCATAGTGAGTGAGAATACCGGACAGATAGCCAATGCTATCGTAATAAAAGTGATAGTAACATTTCATGGATAGATTAAACAGTATTATTCATGGTGTAGTTTGGTTATATTAAGACCGTATTAGTCATGGTATAGTTTGTTTATATAAAGACAGTATTATTCGTGGTATAGTTTGGAAGAATTAAAACAATATTAATCTCAAAAGTGAAAAGCAAAATTATTTGAGTATCCCACTAGAAATGGACACTGCAACAGTATTATTAAGTAAATACCGGTAAATACCGGTGTTTGCCATGTCACTAGGCTAAGCGGTACATTTTAAGTTAAATATTAGTACTCAGACATGGACATGTTATATTTGTTAATTCCTACTTATATTATTTACATGTTCTGCAGAATTTAATTTACTAATAAATTAAGCCCCCAAAACTGCCTGTGTCTTTTTCCCCCTGATCAGAAAATAAATAAAATAGCGAGGCCAAAAAACAGCAAGAAAGGCATGAGGCTTAAGCAATGCTAGAAAACAGAATAAATAGCGGAGTAAATACAAGACAAACTGAAACTGAACAAGTAAATAAATAAATAAATGTTTATTTAGGTAAGGTACATACATAAAGAGATTTTACAAAGTTTGTTGGATTAATAGATAGAGCTAGTACATACAATGCCTAAAGCCACTATTACGCAAAGCGTTTCGGGCAGGAAAAACATTATTGACTAAAGCTTAATACTAATGGGTAAAAAGAATAAAATGTGTTGAGAACAAATAAAAATAGAGGTAAAAGAGGGGGGAACATGGCTGAAAAAGCAGCACAAATACAATTACAAATTATTACAGAAAATTACATTCAAACAGCGTTGTTTAAAAAAAAAAAAAAACATACATGGGTTGACAACAGAGGGGTAAGGTAGGTTACAGGGAATTTATTAGGTAGTGCTTCGTTTTTATCTTAAACTGGTTGAGAGAGGTACTGTCTTTAACATGGTTGGGAAGATCATTCCACATTCTGGGTCCCTTGATTTGAAGAGCATTTCTAGTTTGATTAAGTCGTACTCTAGGAATATCAAAACTATTTATTTCTGGTGTGGTGCTCTTGGGTTCTGTTTCAACCTTCAATGAATCTTTTGAGGTCAGGATTGGCATTACAGTTCAGCGTTTTATATATGTATAATACACATGAGAGAATGTGCAATGACTTAATATCTAACATATTCAGAGATTTGAGTAGG
Organism: Procambarus clarkii; assembly: GCF_040958095.1. Taxonomy (NCBI): domain Eukaryota; kingdom Metazoa; phylum Arthropoda; class Malacostraca; order Decapoda; family Cambaridae; genus Procambarus; species Procambarus clarkii. The sequence continues at coordinate 8,870,756 of NC_091190.1, read as the reverse complement.
GGTACCGAGTGATGTCTGGGGCAAGAGTTGGATATTGTCCTAGTAGCAGCTTTGTGTTGAGTAATTAGAGGACGTAAATGATTTTGGGTAGTAGAACCCCAAGCACAAATACCATAGTTGAGATATGGATAGATGAGGGAGTAATAGAGTCACCAGAGCAGGGCGGGGTACATAATATCTGATCTTAGAAAGAATGCCAACAGTTTTTGAAACTTTTTTTGATATATTTAGAATGTGTCCCTGGAAATTCAGCTTGTGGTCGATGAGAACGCCAAGGAATTTGCCATCAAATTTGTTACAAATTTGGGTATTGTTTATTTTGAGATTTATTTGATTAGAGGATTTATTGCCAAACAGAATATAAAACGTTTTGTCAATGTTAAGGGTGAGTTTGTTGGCAGTTAGCCAAAGATGGACTTTCTCTAGCTCAGTATTTACTGTGGCATTTAGAGCAAATAGATTAAGACCGTATTATAATATACTTGTATTTAAGCTAAACAAATAAAAGAGTAAGCAGTGATAATCATGGATAGTTTGGGTAGATTAAAGCAGGATTATACAAAGTATAGGATGGTTAGGCTAAACAGTAATATATGCATGGTATAGTTTGGATAGATTAAAACTGTAATGTTCATGGGATAGATTGGTTATATTAATACAGTACTATTCATGGAATAGTTTGGCTAGATTAAAACAATAATATTCTCAAAAGTGAAAACAAAATTATTTGAGTATCCCACAACAATCTCCCAAACCCAATCCCATCCCACTGCTTTAACGCTGCAACAGGATTAGTAAGCAAATACAAGGCATAACTGAAAGCTGAACAATGTAATAAATTAATTTAGAAAAACTTTAACGCTCCATCCCAAACAATCCCATCCCACTGCTTTAACGCTGCAACAGGATTAGTAAGCAAATATAAGGCATAACTGAAAGCTGAACAATGTAATAAATTAATTTAGAAAAACTTAAATAAATGATATATAACTGTTACGGCCCTCTCGGGACGCAACGGGGTCCTTACTCTGATGTTAGAGGAAGATATAATGTATCCGTTCCCAAGCCAGTAGTGGCTATCAAGGGATGAGATCCGTGACGCAAGTAACTTAAAGGGAGTAGGGAAAGAAAGTTAAGAACTTAATATTATAATTATTACCATCACCGTTTAAATATATAAAATTAATGAGTGCACAAGGGGGAGGGGTATTAACACTAGACAAGGGGATTATTCACAAATTAGTCTTCTGCTGAAGACTCTGGATCAAGAAGCTAGGTGCTGAGTCCGCGGTGCTTTCTTCGTGGCCTCAAGACGTGTCCTCTGAGAATGCCGAGCCTACCCGGGCCACAGGTCAGCCAAAACACGGGTCCACTGGGGGCACCGCCGTGGAGGCCGTCAACCACACGTCCAGCTGGTCTGCTGGCAGGTTCTGAGCCAACAAGGCTGGTACGGCCACTCCACGAACGATAAAAGGGGAACGCCCTAGACAGGAGCCTCGTGTGACAACACAAGTCACTCTCCTGTCTTCAGTACCCCAGTGGATGATCGTCTCCAACAGTCGGTCCCGGGTAAATCCTTTTACTGCCACTCCACTGGCAGGCTAACACACCACAGTGTTCTTCCGGGGGGACGACTTCACAACAGCTGCAGCAACGTTCAAGGTATGGAGACTGGCTGCCTCGGGTAGACTGACTCCACTTCCATCACAGCAGTCCCAGGTCGGCTCTGTAAGCAGACACGTCAACTGGGACACTAAAACACCTCACTTACGGGCTCGGGCACAAACACCTGACGTATCCACTCCTTAGATGGCGCTGTCGTCGGAGCACCACCTCACCAGAGGTCAGTGGCGGCGGTGTAGAGTGCTGAACGGTACTGGAAACTGGCCCTCGTAGCTGATACACGGCATCCTCACCAGGTGTCTGTCATGTTCACAGAAAATGGTACCATCCGTTTTCTATGTGCGGCGGCTAGACGCCAGAGGGAGAGAGAAGGTAAACAAGTACAGGACGCCCGCCAAGCTTGGTAGCTACTAGTCATGTAATCATATTAAGTATTAAAGTCAGTAACCAAGTCATGACTTTACATCAACCCTACAACCAAGACTTCCTCAGTAACACACAAACACCACATTGGCGACGAGGATGAACTGTGAACGCAGGTATTTGTTCAGTTTCAAACACAAGGGAGAAGCATGCTGCCTGGAGGAGGAAGAGAAGCTGTGAGCGCCATACCCGATGCTGTATGCTAACCGATGCTGTGTGCTAACCAATGCTGTGTGCTAAACGATGCTGTGTGCTAACTAATGCTGTGTGCTACCCAAACTGTGTGCTACCCAAGCTGTGCTGAAGAAACTGTGTACTGAGGAATCTGCCGACGTTGTGTACGAAACGACGCTTTGATGTGTACAAAACCTGATGTTTTGGTTACGAAACGACGCTTCGTGCTACAAAATTCATCACACTGAACTGACTGCTGTACCAACTGCTGTACCAACTGCTGTGCCAACTGCTGTGCTGCTGCTGTGAGTAGGAACAACACATGTACACAAGGGCTAGGTAAGAAGTCAGTTGCTGCTATATTGTGCACTGTTGTGAACTTTTGCATTAAAATGCTTGTGTGCTTTGCAAAATTAAAGTAATTACAGTGAATTCTTGACTAACATATACAGTGCAGTAAGTGTTTAATATTCTGAGGAACATTTAAGTGATAAGTTACATTTATTCAGTAAAAATGGCAAATATACCTCAGTTTCCTGCATTTGATCCTGACTGTGACCAGACAAACCTGTCACAGAGGTGGGTCAAATGGCTTAAAAGGTTTGAAAATTTGTTGATAGTTTCTGACATCAAAAGTGCTGAAAGAAAGCGTGCCTTTCTACTTCATTATGCAGGTGATAGAGTTTGTGACATCTTTGACACACTGAAAGACACTGGTGGTGCCAAAGATTATGACACTGCCAAAGCCAAACTAACACAGCATTTCAAACCAAGGCAAAATACTGCAATGGAAATTATGCATTTCAGGAGAGCAAAACAACTCTCTAATGAAACTGTGGATCAATACCACACACGTCTGCAGGGTTTAGCAGCCCATTGTGAGTTTGCTGATGTTGACAAAGAAATCAAACAGCAAATAATTGAAACATGCACATCTACACGTCTCCGTCGAAGAGCTCTAGAACTTGTTGATGATGAAAGTTCTCTTACCAAGATACTGGATATTGCTCGTCGAATGGAAGATGCTGCACGTGATGCTCGTGTCATGGAGTGCAGTGCCAATAACGGTTCTGCCACTGTTACTAACAGTGATGAGGTATGTAAAGTTCAGGGAGGACATCGTAATCAAAGAAGACATGCCAAACCTAACAGTAAATTTAGCCGAGAACCACGTCACAACTGGGGTCAAGGAACAAGGCTCAAGCAGTCACAACGACCCACATCAGAGGGTGTCAACAATAAATGTTACAATTGTGGAGGAGACTACCCACACCAAGATAATGTTTGTCCTGCTCAAGGTAAGAAGTGCTATGAGTGTGGAAAACTAGGTCATTTTGGTGCTATGTGTCGTTCCGCACTAAAGAAACCACAGTCAATGAATAAAAGCACTGTACGAGGATCAGGTCATAGGGGTCGAGGTGGTAAACACAATATTGCACCTCAAATCAAGAATGTTAACAATGTACAAGACAACATTTCATTACAACCAGTCTCAGATGACAGTGAATGTGATTATACTTATGGAGTACAAGCAATCACAGAATGGAATGATCTTCCAAACAACCCAGAGACATGTGTATACATTGCTGGTATTTGTCTCAAGGTTCTCATTGACACTGGATCAAACATTGACACCATTGCTGAGTGCCACTATGAAAAAATTAAAAAACAGTTCCCAAAGCTTGAGAACTATAATGGCAAAGCCACTGCCTATGCTTCAAAGGTAGCCTTGCCAGTGATTGGAACTTTCACTGCAGAGATTAAGTCAAAGAATGCAATGCTCATTACTACATTCCATGTTGTTAGGAATGCAAAGGAGTCTTTACTCAGTTACAAGACTTCAACCAAATTGGGGCTACTTCAGCTTTCTAATGCTGTAGCAGTGGAATCTGCAAACAATGTTGATGCTATTGTTGCTGAATTTTCTGATCGATTTAAATCCATAGGTTGTTATACTGATAGCAAAGTACATCTGCATATCAACCCAGATGTAATTCCAGTTGCCCAACCACATCGCCGACAACCATTCCATACTCGCAAGAAAGTCGATGCCGAACTGGATAGGCTGATAGAACTAGATATCATTGAACCAGTAACAGGCCCAACACCATGGGTAAGCCCAATTGTCACTCCACCAAAGCCGAAGAATCCAGATGAGATACGCATTTGTGTGGACATGCGTGTTCCCAACAAGGCAATAATGCGTGAACGCCATCCTACACCGACTGTAGATGATATGATCTACCGCTTGAATGGTGCAACTGTATTCAGCAAGTTAGATTTAAACAAGGGCTATCATCAGCTTGAACTTGATGAGGAGAGTCGATTCATCACAACGTTTACGACACATCGAGGTCTGTATAGGTACAAGCGCCTGAGTTTTGGTATTAACAGTGCTGCCGAGGTATTCCAGCACATCATCAGCCAGGTATTGCAAGACATACCTAATGCTGACAACATGTCTGATGACATCATTGTTTATGGCCGTACCCAAGCTGAACACGACAAAGCTCTTCGTGCAACATTGCAACGCTTACGAGAAAAGAATTTGACGTTAAGCCGAGCAAAGTGTGAGTTCAATCAACATAAAATTGAATTCTTTGGACATGTACTTAGTGACAAAGGTCTGTCTCCAGATCCTAAGAAAGTTGCAGATATCAAGAACGCTGCACCTCCTTCAACGTCCACTGAAGTACATAGTTTTCTGGGAATGGCAAACTACTGTTCTCGCTTCATTCCAGATTTTGCTACCATTACGAAGCCTCTACGTGAGCTCCTGAAGAAAAACGCATCATGGTACTGGAGCGATATCGAGCAAAATGCATTTGATGCTGTGAAAGATGCACTAGTAGAGAATGCGACTGCTGCATACTTTGATCCATCAATGGACACTGAGTTAACAGTGGATGCTAGTCCTGTTGGTTTAGGTGCTGTTTTAGCCCAACACAAACCTGGTCAACCAGATTCCCGAGTAGTAATTGCCTACGCCAGCCGTTCTCTCACAGATGTTGAGCAACGATACAGTCAGACAGAGAAGGAAGCTCTTGCTCTTGTATGGGGCTGTGAACACTTCAATGTGTATCTGCTTGGTGCACCCTTCACCACGATAGTCACTGACCACAAACCGTTGGAGACCATCTTCAATAATCCAAAGTCCAAACCACCAGCTCGCATTGAGAGATGGGCTCTTCGTCTGCAACCATACAACTTTACGGTGAAATACAAGCCGGGTGCAGGCAATCCCGCTGATTACATCAGTCGACATCCTGCCAACAGTTTCACCATCACCAAGCATCAGCAAGTTGCCGAGGAATATGTACACTCTGTAACCTGTGATGCAGTCCCTAAGGCTCTCACTCTTGATGAAATCCGTACTGCAACCCTGGAGGACCCAACTCTGCAAGCAACAGTGGATGCATTGACTAAGAAAAAGTTTCCACGCATCCCACCCTCAGGAGTTGACCAAGATGCATTCAAAGCACTTGAACGCATCCAGACAGAATTAAGTGTTACGCAACAACGCGACACTGTGCTGCGAGGTACTCGTATCGTGATTCCAGCTGTTCTCCAGCAACGTGCTCTGAAGCTTGCACATCAAGGACACCAAGGTCTTGTTAGGACGAAACAGCTGCTACGAGAAAAGGTGTGGTTTCCTGGCATTGATCGTCAAGCAAAGGATATGCATGATGCCTGTGTCCCTTGCCAAGCTGCAGTGGATACTTCAAGACCAACACCTCTACAACCTTCACCACTACCTGCTGCACCATGGACGGAAGTATCGATGGACTTCTGCGGACCACTACCGACTGGAGAGTACTTGATGGTAGTCATTGATGACCACTCACGTTATCCAGAAGTAGAAATCATCAATTCCACATCTGCAAAGGCCGTCATCCCGAAACTCGACAAGATCTTTTCAAACTTTGGCATTCCTGAAGTTGTCAAGACAGACAATGGACCGCCATTCAATGGATAAGACTTCGTCAACTTTTCTGACCATATTGGATTCAAACACCGCCGTGTGATGCCACTACATCCTCAAGCAAATGGAGAAGTTGAGAGATTCATGCAACCTCTCATGAAAGCGGTACGCTGTGCTCATGCCGAAGGACGATCCTGGAAGCAAGCTATGTATGCTTTTCTCAGGAACTACCGTGCAACACCACATGGAACACTGGGCAAGTCGCCTGGCGAACTTTTATTTGGACGTCCTATGAGAATCGCACTACCCGTCATGCCAGCCGAGGTAACGGATAAACGTCTCGCTCAGAAGGATGCACTAGCCAAGGGCAAAATGAAAATTGCTCATGATCAACGTGCAAAGGAACAGTTCATAAAGGTTGGAGACACTGTTCTCGTTAAAAAGAAAAAAGAGGGAAAGTTAGATATGCCGTATGATACAAAACCATATAAAGTGATTAGTGTAAAAGGAACTATGGTAACAGCTAGTAATAGAGATCATAGTATAACACGTAATATGGCTTATTTCAAAGTGATTCCAACTAGTGTAGAAAATGATGAAGTGCAAAGTCGTGCAAAAGAAAAAGAAAAAAATAGTTATAACCCGACAAACAATTCATCAAGGGATGTTATTGCATTTAAGGACTCTCGTCCTAAACGTCATGTTAAACGCCCTACACGATTTGATGATTAATTGTGTTCCTATGTAATGAAAAGTATTTACTTATTGTGCTAAACTAAATTTAATATTGTTTGAATAATGCAGATATCTCATTCAATATTTTGTAACTTTGTATTACAGTTTCTTTCATGTTTGTTTAACATTGCATATATATTTTTAACATTGAAATCCTTTGTGGAAAAGATTAAGTTGTTTAAATTCTTTGTGTGCTTAATTAATGTTAAATGTATGCAGTATCTCTTGATATGATAATAACTTACTTTGTGTCAATAACTTTGCTTTGTGCTACAAGCATGGTAGACATCCTGTATTCATTCTTTTTAAAGAAAAGGAGCGATGTCATGTTCACAGAAAATGGTACCATCCGTTTTCTATGTGCGGCGGCTAGACGCCAGAGGGAGAGAGAAGGTAAACAAGTACAGGACGCCCGCCAAGCTTGGTAGCTACTAGTCATGTAATCATATTAAGTATTAAAGTCAGTAACCAAGTCATGACTTTACATCAACCCTACAACCAAGACTTCCTCAGTAACACACAAACACCACATTGGCGACGAGGATGAACTGTGAACGCAGGTATTTGTTCAGTTTCAAACACAAGGGAGAAGCATGCTGCCTGGAGGAGGAAGAGAAGCTGTGAGCGCCATACCCGATGCTGTATGCTAACCGATGCTGTGTGCTAACCAATGCTGTGTGCTAAACGATGCTGTGTGCTAACTAATGCTGTGTGCTACCCAAGCTGTGTGCTACCCAAGCTGTGCTGAAGAAACTGTGTACTGAGGAATCTGCCGACGTTGTGTACGAAACGACGCTTTGATGTGTACAAAACCTGATGTTTTGGTTACGAAACGACGCTTCGTGCTACAAAATTCATCACACTGAACTGACTGCTGTACCAACTGCTGTACCAACTGCTGTGCCAACTGCTGTGCTGCTGCTGTGAGTAGGAACAACACATGTACACAAGGGCTAGGTAAGAAGTCAGTTGCTGCTATATTGTGCACTGTTGTGAACTTTTGCATTAAAATGCTTGTGTGCTTTGCAAAATTAAAGTAATTACAGTGAATTCTTGACTAACATATACAGTGCAGTAAGTGTTTAATATTCTGAGGAACATTTAAGTGATAAGTTACATTTATTCAGTAAAAATGGCAAATATACCTCAGTTTCCTGCATTTGACCCTGACTGTGACCAGACAAACCTGTCACAGAGGTGGGTCAAATGGCTTAAAAGGTTTGAAAATTTGTTGATAGTTTCTGACATCAAAAGTGCTGAAAGAAAGCGTGCCTTTCTACTTCATTATGCAGGTGATAGAGTTTGTGACATCTTTGACACACTGAAAGACACTGGTGGTGCCAAAGATTATGACACTGCCAAAGCCAAACTAACACAGCATTTCAAACCAAGGCAAAATACTGCAATGGAAATTATGCATTTCAGGAGAGCAAAACAACTCTCTAATGAAACTGTGGATCAATACCACACACGTCTGCAGGGTTTAGCAGCCCATTGTGAGTTTGCTGATGTTGACAAAGAAATCAAACAGCAAATAATTGAAACATGCACATCTACACGTCTCCGTCGAAGAGCTCTAGAACTTGTTGATGATGAAAGTTCTCTTACCAAGATACTGGATATTGCTCGTCGAATGGAAGATGCTGCACGTGATGCTCGTGTCATGGAGTGCAGTGCCAATAACGGTTCTGCCACTGTTACTAACAGTGATGAGGTATGTAAAGTTCAGGGAGGACATCGTAATCAAAGAAGACATGCCAAACCTAACAGTAAATTTAGCCGAGAACCACGTCACAACTGGGGTCAAGGAACAAGGCTCAAGCAGTCACAACGACCCACATCAGAGGGTGTCAACAATAAATGTTACAATTGTGGAGGAGACTACCCACACCAAGATAATGTTTGTCCTGCTCAAGGTAAGAAGTGCTATGAGTGTGGAAAACTAGGTCATTTTGGTGCTATGTGTCGTTCCGCACTAAAGAAACCACAGTCAATGAATAAAAGCACTGTACGAGGATCAGGTCATAGGGGTCGAGGTGGTAAACACAATATTGCACCTCAAATCAAGAATGTTAACAATGTACAAGACAACATTTCATTACAACCAGTCTCAGATGACAGTGAATGTGATTATACTTATGGAGTACAAGCAATCACAGAATGGAATGATCTTCCAAACAACCCAGAGACATGTGTATACATTGCTGGTATTTGTCTCAAGGTTCTCATTGACACTGGATCAAACATTGACACCATTGCTGAGTGCCACTATGAAAAAATTAAAAAACAGTTCCCAAAGCTTGAGAACTATAATGGCAAAGCCACTGCCTATGCTTCAAAGGTAGCCTTGCCAGTGATTGGAACTTTCACTGCAGAGATTAAGTCAAAGAATGCAATGCTCATTACTACATTCCATGTTGTTAGGAATGCAAAGGAGTCTTTACTCAGTTACAAGACTTCAACCAAATTGGGGCTACTTCAGCTTTCTAATGCTGTAGCAGTGGAATCTGCAAACAATGTTGATGCTATTGTTGCTGAATTTTCTGATCGATTTAAATCCATAGGTTGTTATACTGATAGCAAAGTACATCTGCATATCAACCCAGATGTAATTCCAGTTGCCCAACCACATCGCCGACAACCATTCCATACTCGCAAGAAAGTCGATGCCGAACTGGATAGGCTGATAGAACTAGATATCATTGAACCAGTAACAGGCCCAACACCATGGGTAAGCCCAATTGTCACTCCACCAAAGCCGAAGAATCCAGATGAGATACGCATTTGTGTGGACATGCGTGTTCCCAACAAGGCAATAATGCGTGAACGCCATCCTACACCGACTGTAGATGATATGATCTACCGCTTGAATGGTGCAACTGTATTCAGCAAGTTAGATTTAAACAAGGGCTATCATCAGCTTGAACTTGATGAGGAGAGTCGATTCATCACAACGTTTACGACACATCGAGGTCTGTATAGGTACAAGCGCCTGAGTTTTGGTATTAACAGTGCTGCCGAGGTATTCCAGCACATCATCAGCCAGGTATTGCAAGACATACCTAATGCTGACAACATGTCTGATGACATCATTGTTTATGGCCGTACCCAAGCTGAACACGACAAAGCTCTTCGTGCAACATTGCAACGCTTACGAGAAAAGAATTTGACGTTAAGCCGAGCAAAGTGTGAGTTCAATCAACATAAAATTGAATTCTTTGGACATGTACTTAGTGACAAAGGTCTGTCTCCAGATCCTAAGAAAGTTGCAGATATCAAGAACGCTGCACCTCCTTCAACGTCCACTGAAGTACATAGTTTTCTGGGAATGGCAAACTACTGTTCTCGCTTCATTCCAGATTTTGCTACCATTACGAAGCCTCTACGTGAGCTCCTGAAGAAAAACGCATCATGGTACTGGAGCGATATCGAGCAAAATGCATTTGATGCTGTGAAAGATGCACTAGTAGAGAATGCGACTGCTGCATACTTTGATCCATCAATGGACACTGAGTTAACAGTGGATGCTAGTCCTGTTGGTTTAGGTGCTGTTTTAGCCCAACACAAACCTGGTCAACCAGATTCCCGAGTAGTAATTGCCTACGCCAGCCGTTCTCTCACAGATGTTGAGCAACGATACAGTCAGACAGAGAAGGAAGCTCTTGCTCTTGTATGGGGCTGTGAACACTTCAATGTGTATCTGCTTGGTGCACCCTTCACCACGATAGTCACTGACCACAAACCGTTGGAGACCATCTTCAATAATCCAAAGTCCAAACCACCAGCTCGCATTGAGAGATGGGCTCTTCGTCTGCAACCATACAACTTTACGGTGAAATACAAGCCGGGTGCAGGCAATCCCGCTGATTACATCAGTCGACATCCTGCCAACAGTTTCACCATCACCAAGCATCAGCAAGTTGCCGAGGAATATGTACACTCTGTAACCTGTGATGCAGTCCCTAAGGCTCTCACTCTTGATGAAATCCGTACTGCAACCCTGGAGGACCCAACTCTGCAAGCAACAGTGGATGCATTGACTAAGAAAAAGTTTCCACGCATCCCACCCTCAGGAGTTGACCAAGATGCATTCAAAGCACTTGAACGCATCCAGACAGAATTAAGTGTTACGCAACAACGCGACACTGTGCTGCGAGGTACTCGTATCGTGATTCCAGCTGTTCTCCAGCAACGTGCTCTGAAGCTTGCACATCAAGGACACCAAGGTCTTGTTAGGACGAAACAGCTGCTACGAGAAAAGGTGTGGTTTCCTGGCATTGATCGTCAAGCAAAGGATATGCATGATGCCTGTGTCCCTTGCCAAGCTGCAGTGGATACTTCAAGACCAACACCTCTACAACCTTCACCACTACCTGCTGCACCATGGACGGAAGTATCGATGGACTTCTGCGGACCACTACCGACTGGAGAGTACTTGATGGTAGTCATTGATGACCACTCACGTTATCCAGAAGTAGAAATCATCAATTCCACATCTGCAAAGGCCGTCATCCCGAAACTCGACAAGATCTTTTCAAACTTTGGCATTCCTGAAGTTGTCAAGACAGACAATGGACCGCCATTCAATGGACAAGACTTCGTCAACTTTTCTGACCATATTGGATTCAAACACCGCCGTGTGATGCCACTACATCCTCAAGCAAATGGAGAAGTTGAGAGATTCATGCAACCTCTCATGAAAGCGGTACGCTGTGCTCATGCCGAAGGACGATCCTGGAAGCAAGCTATGTATGCTTTTCTCAGGAACTACCGTGCAACACCACATGGAACACTGGGCAAGTCGCCTGGCGAACTTTTATTTGGACGTCCTATGAGAATCGCACTACCCGTCATGCCAGCCGAGGTAACGGATAAACGTCTCGCTCAGAAGGATGCACTAGCCAAGGGCAAAATGAAAATTGTTCATGATCAACGTGCAAAGGAACAGTTCATAAAGGTTGGAGACACTGTTCTCGTTAAAAAGAAAAAAGAGGGAAAGTTAGATATGCCGTATGATACAAAACCATATAAAGTGATTAGTGTAAAAGGAACTATGGTAACAGCTAGTAATAGAGATCATAGTATAACACGTAATATGGCTTATTTCAAAGTGATTCCAACTAGTGTAGAAAATGATGAAGTGCAAAGTCGTGCAAAAGAAAAAGAAAAAAATAGTTATAACCCGACAAACAATTCATCAAGGGATGTTATTGCATTTAAGGACTCTCGTCCTAAACGTCATGTTAAACGCCCTACACGATTTGATGATTAATTGTGTTCCTATGTAATGAAAAGTATTTACTTATTGTGCTAAACTAAATTTAATATTGTTTGAATAATGCAGATATCTCATTCAATATTTTGTAACTTTGTATTACAGTTTCTTTCATGTTTGTTTAACATTGCATATATATTTTTAACATTGAAATCCTTTGTGGAAAAGATTAAGTTGTTTAAATTCTTTGTGTGCTTAATTAATGTTAAATGTATGCAGTATCTCTTGATATGATAATAACTTACTTTGTGTCAATAACTTTGCTTTGTGCTACAAGCATGGTAGACATCCTGTATTCATTCTTTTTAAAGAAAAGGAGGGATGTCATGTTCACAGAAAATGGTACCATCCGTTTTCTATGTGCGGCGGCTAGACGCCAGAGGGAGAGAGAAGGTAAACAAGTACAGGACGCCCGCCAAGCTTGGTAGCTACTAGTCATGTAATCATATTAAGTATTAAAGTCAGTAACCAAGTCATGACTTTACATCAACCCTACAACCAAGACTTCCTCAGTAACACACAAACACCACAGTGTCGTCGTCGTTTGGCGGGGGGTTTCGGGAGCTGACCCACAGATGGCGCGATCGTGACTGCTCCGGGATCGGACGCTGGATCCGGGTTCGTAACAATAACATAGCATAGCCCACCCAAGCGGACAGACCGCTCTACGGCATGCGCCTACCCTGGAGGAGTAGAACAGAACAGTGAGTACTGGAGGGGACATGTATGTGCGGAAACAGCAGGCGGCTACACCAGACGGACGAAACGTCTGGGTACAAACAGGCCGGGCTACGCCGGTCAGACCAAACGGCTGGGGCGACCTTAACGTGCGACACCGGGCAAGCAAACATCTGGGGGCGAACAAGCCGGGCTACACCAGCCAGCCCAAACGACTGGGTACGAACAAGCCGGGCTACACCGGCCAGACAAACGTCTGGGACGAACAAGCTGGGTTACACCAGCCAGACAAACGTCTGGGACGAACAAGCTGGGCTACACCAGCCAAACAAACGTCAGGGACGAACAACCTGGGTTACACCAGCCAGACAAACGTCAGGGACGAACAAGCTGGGCTACACCAGCCAGACAAACTTCTGGGACGAACAAGCTGGGCTACACCAGCCAGACAAACGTCTAGGACGAACAAGCTGGGCTACACCGGCCAGACAAACGTCTGGGACGAACAAGCTGGGCTACACCAGCCAGACAAACGTCTGGGACGAACAAGCTGGGCTACACCAGCCAGACAAACGTCAGGGACGAACAAGCTGGGCTACACCAGCCAGACAAACTTCTGGGACGAACAAGCTGGGCTACACCAGCCAGACAAACGTCTGGGACGAACAAGCCGGGCTACACCGGCCAGACAAACGTCTGGGACGAACAAGCTGGGCTACACCAGCCAGACAAACGTCTGGGACGAACAAGCTGGGCTACACCAGCCAGACAAACGTCAGGGACGAACAAGCTGGGCTACACCAGCCAGACAAACTTCTGGGACGAACAAGCTGGGCTGTAATGACCCTGAATGTAATAATACCTCGCCTTGTATCTATCTCGACCGCGCACTCCGCTACTACCACTGAGCTAACCGTGCAATCTCCGCTCTTTCTATGGTAATACCAGATGCTATACCGATCATATAAGATGTTAACACTCGGGCCGTCGTACGAAGACGTAAACCAGTACACAGAGGAAGGAGAGAGAGAGGAAGAGGGAGGCAGAGCGAGAGGAGAGAGAGAGGAGAGCGAGAACGAGAGCAAGGGAGGGAGAACGAGAGCGAGTGAGGGCGAGGGAGAGTGAGACACTAGTGAGGGAGAGTGAGACAGAAAGATAGAGATAATCGTAGTCACAACCTATCGTATGAGTTACCGAGTGACGCTGCCACCACCCTGAGTTACCGGACAGGGGACCGGAGTGAGAGTCGTAGGTCTTGCAGATGGAGTAACCAAACCAGGACAGGTGTAGGGGACAATTGAACGGTACAAGGATCCTGGCCTGACACTCGAATAATCCTGACCACTTGGGAACTATAGTGTACACAAGAATAAGGCGGGACACACCAACACTAATACCTCAACACGGAAGACGAACGGGGGGAGGAGTACTGAATAATTAAGAGCACTAGGTCACTAGGGCAAAGGGGACGGTAGGCCCAATATCACTAAAGCAAGGAACCATTAATACACATTTAATAACACTTAATATCTGACTTTATTTGAAATAATTAAATAAGACACTCCCTAACTATATTCCCTACTAGAGGCCAAGGGTACTGAATGAGGTGCTTTAGTACAAGAGAGCCGTACTTACTCGTATGTTGTTCCACAGTTTCCCTGGAGATGATGTTCTTTCCCAGAGTCCACACACACCTCCCTACTGGGCTGTGCCCACTCAACTGACTCTCCTGATCTACTGCTCCTCAGCTGAACATGAGGGTTTTGCATTTGTTGTTTAGGGGTTAATCCCTGAAGATTACCATGACGGCATCAATTCTGACCTCTTTGTGATTCGATGACCGTTGACCTGACTCTATGGCTAACTTATACAGAGGTGTAACTTTTACATTGTCTGCCGTCGCCTGACTGGCGCCTGTGGGTTGTTCATCCTCCACGTGGCCTGTTCATGCTGTTATGATGTTCATGTACTATGTACTGCTCTCTTGTTACATATCCCCCAATGTCCCGGTTTAAGAAAAACCGTGGGCGAGGAACTCGAACATGGCTTTTCTTATCCCAGACCATAAAGGAACTAGCACATGCCTCGAAAAAAAATAGCTACCCTATCTAAATATATACATTTCACAGTCGAGAAATATTTATAAAGACTCTCAACAATAACAGTTACCATGGTAACTCAAAATCCAGGCTGACCATACCTGCATGGCAGCCCATCAATCCTCTCAGATGACCAATCAACATTTGAAAAAAAATAACACAATTTATGATGACCAATTAAATTTATATTGGAACCATCTTTCCGCTGGTTCCCCAGTTCACCAGAGTCTACACAAAAATTTTCGTTCATAACTTATTTTCTCTGTAACGGTGAACTCCAAGTTTTCTGAACTTAAAAAAATTACATATATATTGTATATACAAATTAACAAAGTCTTTATTCCCGACGAGTCCGTTGTCCCGATGTTGTTGACTCGCCCATTGCTGTATTCTTGCTGTAGTTCTGCAACGATGCGTCGTGTTCTTCACCAACGATGTTCTTCAGCTGGCCTCAGTTGTTGTGAGAAGAGATCCACTCCCCTCCTGACTAGAGTCTTCCACTGATCTAGTCCACAATCTGCAGTACATCCGCGCTGCTGGTCCCTACTTCCGGGTCGTCGACGAGGCGATGACGTCGGTGTTGACAGCGATGATTGACTTGCTGTCCGGTCACAGGGGGAACTCTGGCGTACCTGGGTTCCATCCTCTTGTAAGATGTTGTCGCCTGCTGAACGTCTGCTGGCGATGTTCTGCCTGCCGCATACATGTTGCCTTCCTGGGAGTACTGAGACGTTGACACCAGACGAGGTCTTGCTTGATGAGTGAACAGCTCCAGTTCGTTGAGGCGGGGTGGGCGTGGCGGCAGAACCCTCGGGTCCCGGCTCCAGCTCTTGGGTTCCATCCGCTTACAGGTGTTTCTTCTGCTACGTCGTACTAGGCCTTTACGACTTACTTCGTTATCCCATCATGCACATGATTGTAGGCCCAAGATGCAAATCGTGCATCCGCGTTGGCGTATCATGCACACTCTAGAGGGAACGTGCTGTTCTTACGTAGCCACCAAGTTTCACATCTTGTTGCTCGGCGCATCAGAAACCTCAGGAGTGGGCAAGACCTTGTGTAATCCCGCAACCGTTGCCCAATCCACTCCGTTGTTCTTGGCTGTTCATTTCCGGTCACCGGTGTTCTGTATAGCAAGGCAGGTGACCTCATTAATGTCTCGTCTGATATGTTGAATCAGTCCTCCAGATGACAGCTAGTGTTGGCAGTTCCATAACCTCATTAAGTGATGAGGTGTTGGCTGTGACCTTGACTTGTAGCCGCCCCCACCATGGCAGGTACCACTAATAAGGGTGGGGGGGTGAGGGATGGAGGGGGTGATGTAGTGTGACCCGTCCTGTCCCTCGGGAACTAAACCTGGTTCCCGCCAGACAATAGCGGTGACATGCTACTCTGGCCTCAGTTGTAGAGATGGGATATGGCCGACAGTGTGGCAATGTGAGCAGACCTGGGAAAAGAAACATTCATAACTCATGTCTGGTGGAGACCTGGATCTGCCCTGGAGGTTTTGAGAAAGATAACTCCTCCAGGGTAGGTAAAGGTACGTCACTCTTGACTAAGCACCTACAGTACAATTCTTTGCCTCTACCTATAACTCCGATGACAGCTGAACTCAGTTACTGTGCGCTCATGTGCGCGCGAGATCTGGTGACCATAGGGTGACCAGGCCTAACTTGGCTACTAAGTAAGGATGATAGGATGTCATCATCCTCCTCCGATTGAGCATCAGGAATAACCATTCCCTCCACTCTCTCAGGGACTGGAATTACTGAAGGTAATTCCAGTTCTTCCCTTGCTACATAAAGTTTCAATTTATTTATATGGATGGTTCTTTCAACCTGGTCTTCAAATATACCCTTAATTATGAAATTTACTGGGCCTAGTTTCTTAATAACTCTATAAGGGCCTCGCCATCTAGCTGCTAACTTCCTACTCTGATTGGCGGGCGCTGCCTCATTCAACCGCATTACTAGGCTTCCCTCTTTCACTCTTAATGGTTGTACCTGCTTATCATAATAATGGGCATACCGTGTCCTTGCTTTCTTTGATGCTTCAGCTGCTATCCTCCATGCATTCTTCATCTTGGTGAGGATTTCTGAAGGATAATCCTCTCCATAACTAATAGTATGTCTGTTAAGCAGACCTGACGCAAAATTACACGAGTGTCCAGTAAACAGCAAGAGTGGTTGAGTATTTATTGACTGGTGCACTGCGGTGTTTAGTGCAAACTGAACAAAGGGCAACTGTTCATCCCAAGTGGCCGGGTCATTCTCTGCTAAAATGGCAAGCATATCCTTCACCGTCCTATTAGTTCGTTCCACCATGCCGTTCGTCTGGGGATGGTATGCTGTTGTTAGCGCTGTTGTTGTCTCTAAGAGTTTACATACTTCCTGAAATAAACTACCAATAAACTCCTGTCCCCTGTCAGATACTAGAACTTTAGGCGGACCGAACACAGTAACAAACCTAGCTAAAAATGCATCTGCCACTGTTTGGGGGTCTTTCCTGGGAAGGGCTACTAGAGTGGTATACCTGGACAGATGGTCCACTAGAACTAGCGCATATCTGTTGCCTGAATTGCTACTATGTAAATCAATTAAATCAGCCCCCACCCGATCCAAGGGTTCTGTTATCTCTGAGAATTCCTGGAGTGGGGCTTGTACTTTAGGAGTACCTTTGCGTCGTTGACAGTTCCCACATGACCTGACGTACTTAATTACATGTGATAATAACCCTGGGAAATAAAATAATGACTTGGCCTTTGTGTAAGTTTTGTACACTCCCGGGTGACCTGCAATCTTTGACGCATGCGCAAGTTTTAGTGCCGAAGGCTTTAATGCGTCAGGGATAACTAGCTGAAACAACGCCCTGTCTTTCTGGGCATTTACATGGTACAACACTCCTTCTTTGAGTGCAAAGTCATTTAAAGAGGTACTTTGTTTTCTCGCAGGATATTTCCCTCCTTCCAGATGTTCAATAATTTCCTTCCATCGCTGTTCCTTCATCTGAAGTTCTCTCATTTTATCGCTCGCAATCGTTTCAATGTTTACATTCATATTGACGGTGGCAATGTTCCTACTTAGCGCATCAGGAACAACATGAGATGGACCAGGCTTATACAATATCTGAAACGAGTGTGCTGACAGTTCGTGACCCCACCTTGTCATTCTCGGGCAACGTGTCTTTTTCTTAAAAATGTGGGTCAATGCTCGATGATCAGTATAAATTATGAAGTGACGCTGAAACAAATAAGGCTCAAAATACCTTACACTCTCTACTACAGCTAAAGCTTCCTTGTCAGTGGCTGAGTACCTTACTTCCGGTCCTTTCACTTTCCTACTAAAGTAAGCTACCGGGTGCGGGTTGTTCTCCGAGTCACGCTGTATTAAACAGCCACCTATGGCAATACCGCTAGCATCAGTGTGGACTTCCCAATCTTTCTCAAAGTTAGGAATTGCTAAAACTGGAGTAGTACTCAATTGTAATTTTAACTTCTCAAAAGCCTCCTCATGCTCTCGGGTCCATACAAACTTAACATTTTTCTTAGTGAGATTCGTCAGTGAAGCTGACGTTCTCGCAAAACCTTCTATGTGTCGACGGAAATACCCAGCTGCACCCAGAAATCTTCTCACGTCCTTTGCTGTCTTTGGTGTTGGCATTTCAGCAATAGCGCGACAAGAGTCCGGGTCAGGGCGTATTCCATCTGTGCTTACCTGAAAACCCAGAAACTTGAATTTCTGAGCCGCCAGGGTACACTTTTGGGCGTTCAATTTGAACCCCGCCTTGTTCAACAGCGACAAGGTCTCTGTCAAATCATGGAGGTGTTCGTCAAAAGTTCTAGAGTACACTACAACATCATCAAGGTACGCCAATGAGTGCCTACCAAGAACAGGGCTTAGAATATAATTTATCGCCCTCTGAAAAGATGAAGGAGCTGTTTTTAATCCAAATGGCATACGCTTGAAATGGTAAGTCCGCACACCATCCGAAAATGCTGTTTTTTCTCTGTCTTGCTTTGCAACTGGTATGGCCCAATACGCTGACTTTGCGTCAAGTGTCGAGAAGTACTTAGCTGTGCCAAACTGGTCTATGATTTCCTGAATGAGAGGCAGAGGATAAGCGTCCGCTGTTGTCACTTCGTTCACTTTACGGTAATCTACACAGAACCTGTAACTACCATCAGGTTTACGTACTAGCACTACTGGGGAAAGCCACGGTGACGTGCTCTCTTCTATAACGCCCTGTCTCATCATCTTTCTACACTCATCTCTAATAAGTTGTTTCGCCTGCTCTGGGAGTCTCCATTGACGTGTTTGGGCCGGAGGATTATCACCTGTTGGAATGGTGTGTTCGACTTGAGGCAGGTAGCCTATTTCCTCATCCTCGGTCGCAAATAACCTAGGAAATTTATGGAGGACTTCCCGTACCTGTTTACGTTCAGCAGGTGACATATGAGTCAAATCTAGAGCAGTTATTAATTTGTCCACCATTTCCTTATCTTGAGGAGATAACGGGGTTTCTTTACCGATCTTACTGTGTGACTCCTCGTCTCTTACGTTCAATGCGCTACATTGCGCTGTTACAGTCGATGTTTGTGTGGTATCTGACTCTATTATTTCTTTTA
This sequence comes from Procambarus clarkii, assembly GCF_040958095.1. NCBI lineage: Eukaryota > Metazoa > Arthropoda > Malacostraca > Decapoda > Cambaridae > Procambarus > Procambarus clarkii. Next base: position 8,851,203 of record NC_091190.1, on the reverse strand, counting down.
AATTTACCACAATTCCTTGTGTCAGACTATCGCCTACCCTAAAGCGATAAGGTTTGTGAGAGAGGTTGACCACTGGTATTATCGCACCTTTGTCATGTACAGATACCAGAGTATATGGTATCATCAACTTATCAATTCTGCCAGCTACCTGAAGGGTACTTCCGGGTTGAATGTTTCTTCCTACGGCGACTTTAATAAACTTAAATGACCGTGGTGGACATACTTGTCTGTGTACAGCATGTAGTCTACATGTTTTCTTGTCAGGGTCTTGAAGAGACTTGAACAATTGTTTAGGAAGGTTTACATATTTAGGTGCTCGTTGAATTGAAGCAATTATGGGAGGGTGATCAGTTAACTTTACTGGGAAAGACACAGATCCCAACTGTAGCCTACTGTGTCTTGCTCCCTTCTCCGATGTCAAAGAATATGTAAATCGTCTCAAAAAATCCATACCTAACAATATATCACCAGGGAATGTTACATTATCCACCACAGTACACTCATGGATACAAGGTTTATCTTTTTCAATGTTAAAAGTTAAAATACATTTTCCCAGAACGTCAAAGTGGTGACCATTGACAGCTGTTAATTGTGCACCCCCTTCCTTAAGGCGCACCTGACTGAAGGTCCTAAATGAGTCCATCTTAATGATGGTTACCTGACTACCAGTGTCCAGGAATGCAGTCAACCTCTTCCCGCACACCCTCACTTCAAAAGTGGGCCGCCCTTCCTCCTTGGGGGCCTTATCTCATATTTCCTCATTACTATTGGGGCAGTCATCTCGTTTGTGGCCTCGTCCGCCACAACTCCAACACCTGGGGTCATAGGTGTAGTACCAGTGAGGAGGCGGACCTGCTCTATGGTGCCCTCCCCTCTGGTTGCTAGAAGAGTTACCTACACTCTCCTTAACACGATGCGAATTGTTCGTATCTACCGCTTGGACATAAGAGGATTGTCTAGTTTCAGTTGTATCCTTACACTGCCCCTGAATGTTTTGTAAGTCCGTAGCGTACTCTATTAAACTATAGTAATCCATCGTTACACTTGCAGCCGAAACGTGAGCTCCAAGTGTCCCGGGGATTGACATACACAACAGTTGTTTAGCCTTCTGACTAATTCTCAGGTCATCGTATCCTAATTCATGCCTCAAGTCACGCACTCTACGCAATATGCCAGTTCCAAAGTCTTTGAGAGTTTCGTTTGAGCCTCGTTTTAAACTAGCTAAATACCTATTAGCTGTTTCCTCTGTTATTTTCTCTTTATATCGTCTCTTAATTGCTAACACAAACTCTGGCCATGTTTGCAAATATTGAAACTCTTGGTCCTGCATTATTGAACCATTAGGGTCTATACACGCTCCTGCTGCTAAATTAATTTTTACCCAGTCATCCTGGGCAGCTGACAAACATGAACCTACTTGCCCTAGCCAGTCGTCTATTTTCCGGTTACGTTCCACTATATTTGTTGGTAATTCTTTGCAAATTAGTTTGGGTAACACTGGTCTAGGCAATGAGAATGATGACAATGGGGGCTGACGCATACCATGAGACGCAGGGGGCATGGAGTGTAGATGTTGGCAATGGTTAGGGAAGGGTTGGTAATGGGGAGGGAAGGGTTGGTGTAAGGTAGAGTTATAGTGATGGTCAGGTGGGGGGGAGGGTTGGGTGGGGTGGTGGTGTGAGGTAGGGGATTCTAGGGGTTGGTTCTGGGCAAGGCATGAGATGGTAGAAGAGGGTTTGGTCGTCTGACCAAGGTTGGGGTTGCGAGGGGGGAGAGGTGGGGTGGTATTGGTGGGGACAGTCACCTGACCGGACCCTTGGGTGGACCCCTGGGTAGGCGTATGTAAGCGCCCTGCCGTAAGGTTCACATATAGGGGTTCAGAGAGGCGCTTCCTAATTTCTGAGGATGGGTAAGGTGGGAGGGGGGGTGGTTGGGGAGGGGTATGTGGGGAAGGTGCAGGCCGCCGCGCCCCTGGGGTGTTGGGTTGGGAGGTCGGTCTGGGAGGAAGTGGGGGAGGGGTGATGTCATTAGGCTGCAGAGTATCAGGGGTGGACAAAGGACGGCTACCCAGCATGTGACCTGATGTGACCCCATCACTTGCACCTTGTGGCTCGTCACCTGACTCTTGAACCGTGCTATCCACTTGGACAGCCTGTCTCGGCTGTATTGCTAGAAGGTTCTGTTGGCTAAGCCCTCCCTGACTCCTTAAAGCCCTATCTGAACTCATGATGCCAATAAACTACGTCTGAACGACTAGTTCACCGGACTAGCGCTGACCCAAAAATGTTGAAAAAAAAAAAAAAATCTTTGGAACTAACAATGATTCACTGAGAACAAGACAAAAACTCACAACGTCGTTATAACTAGCCCCTTTACTTAACAAGGGTGGTAATTTCAATGTCACTTCTAAAACAAAACAAAAACGTAATTACTTTTCAATCTGCCTGCTCTTATGACAGATAATAATCGATATTACTTTCACCGCGTTGAGACAACTTCTCCTACGCGATACCAATACACAATTTCCCACGCACTATTCATTAACAATAATTCCCTGATAGAAACTATTTGTACTTCCTATCGGGAAACTGTAATTACTGCTCGTATGAGCTTAACTAATAGTTACTCTTACTCCTTAAACCTACAGCCACATCACGTGACCCAGAGTGTTTTCCTAGCTTCTTCGCCGGTCAACAACTCAAAACTTTTGCCACTCCTGTGACCAGACTTCAAACGCCAGGCGTCCCTAGACGTGAGTCAACTGACACACTAGTCCACACTAGCATGCTGTACAATACCAGTACACCTCAGATTATCGCGTTCAATTGGAGTAAATCAGTCAATCGCGATAATTTGAACAGAAACACCGCTTAAAACTACTTAATAGCTACACCGAACGGCACAAGACGCGTGAGACTGAACACTGTAAAACAATGTTCACCACCGCTGCCACCATTGTAATGACCCTGAATGTAATAATACCTCGCCTTGTATCTATCTCGACCGCGCACTCCGCTACTACCACTGAGCTAACCGTGCAATCTCCGCTCTTTCTATGGTAATAACAGATGCTATACCGATCATATAAGATGTTAACACTCGGGCCGTCATACGAAGACGTAAACCAGTACACAGAGGAAGGAGAGAGAGAGGAAGAGGGAGGCAGAGCGAGAGGAGAGAGAGAGGAGAGCGAGAACGAGAGCAAGGGAGGGAGAACGAGAGCGAGTGAGGGCGAGGGAGAGTGAGACACTAGTGAGGGAGAGTGAGACAGAAAGATAGAGATAATCGTAGTCACAACCTATCGTATGAGTTACCGAGTGACGCTGCCACCACCCTGAGTTACCGGACAGGGGACCGGAGTGAGAGTCGTAGGTCTTGCAGATGGAGTAACCAAACCAGGACAGGTGTAGGGGACAATTGAACGGTACAAGGATCCTGGCCTGACACTCGAATAATCCTGACCACTTGGGAACTATAGTGTACACAAGAATAAGGCGGGACACACCAACACTAATACCTCAACACGGAAGACGAACGGGGGGAGGAGTACTGAATAATTAAGAGCACTAGGTCACTAGGGCAAAGGGGACGGTAGGCCCAATATCACTAAAGCAAGGAACCATTAATACACATTTAATAACACTTAATATCTGACTTTATTTGAAATAATTAAATAAGACACTCCCTAACTATATTCCCTACTAGAGGCCAAGGGTACTGAATGAGGTGCTTTAGTACAAGAGAGCCGTACTTACTCGTATGTTGTTCCACAGTTTCCCTGGAGATGATGTTCTTTCCCAGAGTCCACACACACCTCCCTACTGGGCTGTGCCCACTCAACTGACTCTCCTGATCTACTGCTCCTCAGCTGAACATGAGGGTTTTGCATTTGTTGTTTAGGGGTTAATCCCTGAAGATTACCATGACGGCATCAATTCTGACCTCTTTGTGATTCGATGACCGTTGACCTGACTCTATGGCTAACTTATACAGAGGTGTAACTTTTACATTGTCTGCCGTCGCCTGACTGGCGCCTGTGGGTTGTTCATCCTCCACGTGGCCTGTTCATGCTGTTATGATGTTCATGTACTATGTACTGCTCTCTTGTTACAGGGCTACACCAGCCAGACAAACGTCTAGGACGAACAAGCTGGGCTACACCGGCCAGGCAAACGTCTGGGACGAACAAGCTGGGCTACACCAGCCAGATAAACGTCTGGGACGAACAAGCTGGGCTACACCAGCCAGACGAACTTCTGGGACGAACAAGCTGGGCTACACCAGCCAGACAAACGTCTGGGACGAACAAGCTGGGCTACACCAGCCAGACAAACTTCTGGGACGAACAAGCTGGGCTACACCAGCCAGACAAACTTCTGGGACGAACAAGCTGGGCTACACCAGCCAGACAAACGTCTGGGACGAACAAGCTGGGCTCCACCAGCCAGACAAACATCTGGGACGAACAAGCCGGGCGACACCGGCTGACGCAAAGGCAGCCTTTAGCAAGAAAACTTTAGGCCTACCCACCGGGGCACCGCCGCCACAAGGGCATCTCCTGCCCGTGGGCGAGAGGGAGAGGGACAGGAAGGAAGCGGAACACAACCCAAGGCAAGCGCTCCACGGAGCGCCATGCCACGTGTGTGATGCCGACCTTGGCAAGGGCCCCTAGGGTCGGGCCCTAGGGACAAAGACAACTAAATAACCCGGCCAGGAGGCGTCGCCACCAAGGGTGACGCCAGGTCGCTCGCGGGGAACCCAGCCGGGCACGCACGACTGAGCGCGTCACGAACCCTGGCCCCTAGGGACAAGCCTAGGGGACGCATCATACCGTGTTCCAGGAAAGACGCCTGGGAGGGGAGGAAGGAAGCAAAGGGCACACCTGGGGCGAGTGCTCCACCGAGCTCCAAGCCTCGTGGGCGCCGCCTACCGGGCATGGGCCCCTAGGGCCGGGCCCTAGGGCACAGGACCACTAGTTGAAACCAGCCACGTGGCGTCGCCGTAGAGGGCGACGCCAGTCCACAGTAGGGAGCCTGGCCGTGCACGCACGTCCAACGCGGCACGAAACCTGGCCCCTAGGGGCAAGCCTAGGGGACACAGCATACTGGGCTCCAGGAAAGACGCCTGGGAGGCAGGAAGGAAGCGAAAGGCACACCTGGGACGAGTGCTCCACCGAGCTCCAGGCCACGAGGGCGCCGCCTACCGGGCGTGGGCCCCAGGGGCACAGGACCACCGAAACCTGGCCACGTGGCATCGCCGCAGAGGGCGACGCCAGGCCTCTTAAAGGGAGCCTGGCCAAACACGCACGGCCAGGCGCGGCACGAACCAGGGCCCCTAGGGGCACGCCTAGGGAACACGACAGACCGGTGCCCCTAGTGCACGTCTGGGAGGAAGCGCTACCTGGCGCAGCCCGCACAGGCTCGGCGCAGAACACACGACGGCCCGGGCGTTATATATGGCAACAGCAACCAGCGCACCAGTCCCGACCTGGAGGGCGCACCTGCAACCCCAGGCAGGCAAATAGGCGGAAGGCCCTAGGGAACTAGCTAAGGCGGCACGAACGGACCGCGAGGGACGGCGCTACTCACACGCCAGCACTGGGGACGGTCCTGACTAACTTGAACAGAAAACTCTCTTACCTTAAGCTTTGCTGAGTAGGGCAGAGGGCTCCTGCCTTACCAGCCTGGGATGTCGAAGGCCCCCAAAGGATCAGGGAGCGTCAGATCTGGGATCATAGTAGCGGGGATGGGGTCCATTGCTTGAAAATCCCGTGTACACAGTAAAGCAGACTGGAGATGCAGTATAGAGTACTGGCCCACGTGTCGATGAGGCGCGGCGCTGTTCGTGGCGCTTCATGAATCGCGGACCATGTCGGGAATGGAGTGAGGGCGAGACGATGATTGATAAAGATTAAGCCACCCAAGAGGTGGCACGGGCATGAATAGCCCGTAAGGAGGGCGAGACCTCACTTCCCGCGCTATTTATGCCACCCAGACTGTCCGCACCGCGCCTTGCGGAACGCGGTGCGCAATTGTCTCTTCCTTCCCCATCAGAAACTCCACTGCCTTTCGTCCTAAAGGCAGTGGCCATTTAAATGATCTGTGGAGTGGCAGCCTGCGCTACAACATATAGATTCGGAGTTACAGCATACTCGGGAACTTGACTTAGAAGAGATTCGCCGTCAGCACGAAGCAGATATGTTAGCAGTTAAACAGACGTATGAACAGAAGCTGAAAGAAATAGAGCAGCGCTGTCGCTGTCACCGTGAAGAACATGGTGAGTATAATGACCTGGACAGTAACCCACAGTCACCAGCCAGGACTGAGAGCAGTGTAGTGGGCGAGGCTCACACACCTGGTGACATAAATACCACCACCCGTCTAGCTAGTGTGCTTAATATATCGCAACTAGAACCCGCGGAAATTGACGACCTATTAAAAACAGTGTTCCCCAAATCCTTAAAAACAAATGTCAGAGAGTTCATAAGTAACAGTGTCATTGAAAAAGAAACGAGAGACAGTGTATTGCAGCTGTATTGTCTTGCAGCCAGCTGCATCACAGAACTTATAGGAATACCAGGAGTGATTCAAAGCAGAGCAAAGGGACAGTAAATTACACAAACACACATAAAAGCTTTTGGGGACTAATACTTAAATATAAATTATGAATCCCTCCACAAACTCCCCCAATACAACGGTGCTTCGTATCCTCAGTTGGAACATAGCATCACTCAGGAAAAGACTTCCTGATCTCCACCACAAAGTGACGACCGAGCCCATTGATGTATAAATAATAATAATAATAATTTTTATTTAGGTAAAGGTACATACATAAAGAGATTTTACAAAGTTTGTTGGCTTTATAGATAGAGCTAGTACATACAATGCCTAAAGCCACTATTAAGCAAAGCGTTCCGGGCAGGAAAAAACACTAATGACTAAAGCTTAAAACTAAAGGGTAAAAAGAATAAAATGTGTTGAGTACAAATAAAATATAGAGGTAAAAGAGGGGGGAACATTGTTGAAAAAGCAGCACAAATACAATTACAAATTATTACAGAAAATTACATTCAAACAGCGTTGATTTGAAAAAAAAAAAAAAAACATACATGGGTTGACAACAGAGGGGTAAGGTAGGTTACAGGGAATTTATTAGGTATAGCTTCGTTTTTAACTTAAACTGGTTGAGAGAGGTACAGTCTTTAACATGGTTGGGAAGGTCATTCCACATTCTGGGCCCCTTGATTTGTAGAGCATTTCTGGTTTGATTAAGTCGTACTCTAGGAATATCAAAACTGTATTTATTTCTGGTGTGGTGCTCATGGGTTCTGTTACAACCTTCTATGAAGCTTTTGAGATCAGGATTGGCATTATAGTTTAGCGTTTTATATATGTATAATACACATGAGAGAATGTGCAGTGACTTAATGTCTAACATATTCAGAGATTTGAGTAGGGGTACCGAGTGATGTCTGGGGCCAGAATTGGATATTGTCCTAATAGCAGCTTTGTGTTGAGTAATTAGAGGACGTAAGTGATTTTGGGTAGTAGAGCCCCAAGCACAAATACCGTAGTTGAGATATGGATAGATAAGGGAGTAATAGAGAGTCACCAGGGCAGGGCGTGGTACATAATATCTGATCTTAGAAAGAATGCCCACAGTTTTTGAAACTTTTTTTGATATGTTTAGAATGTTTCCCTGGAAATTCAGCTTGTGGTCAATGAGAATGCCAAGGAATTTGCCATCTAATTTGTTACAAATTTGGGTATTGTTTATTTTGAGATTTATTTGATTAGAGGATTTATTGCCAAACAGAATATAGAAAGTTTTGTCAATGTTAAGGGTGAGTTTGTTGGCAGTTAGCCACAGATGGACTTTATTTAGCTCAGTATTTACTGTGGCATTTAGAGCAAGGGGATCAGGACTGGAGTAAATGAAGGTTGTGTCGTCAGCAAATAGAATTGGTTTGAGGTGTTGGGAGGCATTTGGAAGGTCATTAATGTAGATGACAAAGAGGAGAGGGCCAAGTATGCTGCCCTGGGGAACACCAATGTTGATAATAATAATAATAATAATTTTTATTTAGGCAAAGGTACATACATAAAGAGATTTTACAAAGTTTGTTGGCTTTATAGATAGAGCTAGTACATACAATGCCTAAAGCCACTATTACGCAAAGCGTTTCGGGCAGGAAAAAACACTACTGACTAAAGCTTAAAACTAATGGGTAAAAAGAAAAAAATGCGTTGAGTACAAATAAAAATAGAGGTAAAAGAGGGGGGAACATTGTTGAAAAAACAGCACAAATACAATTACAAATTATTACAGAAAATTACATTAAAACAGCGTTGATTTGAAAAACAAAAAAAAAACAAAAAACATACATGGGTTGACAATAGAGGGGTAAGGTAGGTTACAGGGAATTTATTAGGTATAGCTTCGTTTTTAACTTAAACTGGTTGAGAGAGGTACTGTCTTTAACATGGTTGGGAAGGTCATTCCACATTCTGGGCCCCTTGATTTGTAGAGCATTTCTGGTTTGATTAAGTCGTACTCTAGGAATATCAAAACTGTATTTATTTCTGGTGTGGTGCTCATGGGTTCTGTTACAACCTTCTATGAAGCTTTTGAGATCAGGATTGGCATTACAGTTTAGCGTTTTATATATGTATAATACACATGAGAGAATGTGCAGTGACTTAATGTCTAACATATTCAGGGATTTGAGTAGGGGTACCGAGTAATGTCTGGGGCCAGAATTGGATATTGTCCTAATAGCAGCTTTGTGGGTAGGTAGGGTGGATGGGTAGGGTGGGAGAAATTGTATTATTCACAGAAACACATTGGAGCCTGTCAGTAAGGTAGGATTTGAGGTATTGTAGGGAGTGTCCTCTGACACCATAATGATGTAATTTAAGAAGAAGGTTTTGGTGGTTGACAGTATCGAAAGCTTTACGCAGGTCCACAAATAACCCAACAGGGAACTCATTTTTATCAAGAGCTGTATGAATCGAGTTAAGCATACTAATAAGTGCATCGTTAGTGCTTTTTTTGGGCCTGAAGCCATATTGGCAAGGGCTAAGTATATTGAGTTTAGCTAGATATGAGTAAAGCTGCTTATAGATTAGTTTTTCAAAAATTTTTGACAAGTTTGGCAGGATTGATATAGGTCTGTAGTTGTTAACATCTGTGAGATCACCACATTTGTGGACAGGCGTTACTCTCGCTTTTTTTTAGAATGTCTGGAAAGGTTTGGAGTTCAAGTGACTTGTTGAAGAGCAAAGCAATAGCAGGGGCTAAAGATCTGGAGGCTTTTTTGTAGATTAAAGTTGGTATCTCCTCAAGGGCACCAGACTTGGTTTTAAGGGAAAGGATTATCTCATTAACGTCAGTGGAATTAATAGGCTTTAGGTACAGAGACTGTGGATAGTTACCTGTAAGATAGTCCTTAATATCAGTACTGGAAGATGGAATATCATTAGCAAGGGATGAACCAATGGAAGAGAAGAACCTATTGAACTCAATAGCAGAATCAGAGGCTGAAAGCTGACCATCGTTATTAGACAGGAGAGTCGGTTTGTTATTTAAAGACTTCTTTGATCCCAATATTTGTGAAATTGTTCTCCAAGTTTGTTTAATGTTGCTCTTTATTTGGGTAAATTTATCTTCGTAGTATTTAGTTTTGGCTCGTCTAATTATCTTAGATAGCAATAATGAGTAATTCTGTGTAATTGTATGTTAATTAACATAATTGTATGTTAAGAAGTCCCTTCCTCACCAGCCACTCCCAGCCAAGTCAACCGAAGGGCTTCAGTATCACGGTGTGAGGATCTACGTGGGGAACTCTGCCCTCAATGTCTTTTAACCTGTATGCTCCTAGTGATAAGTTTAATTATACTGACCTTCCTATCTGTATTCAGACTGAGCCTAGCATCATTATAGGTGATTATAACGCTAGGCATAGAAATATTGGCAATACGCAGTTCAGTAATCGTAACGGCAACCAACTGTTGTCATTATTAGGTAGCCACGATGATGCACAGATTGTGGGTGACCTTGAACCGGCGCATATCTACGGAGGTATTCTTGATCTATGTCTCGGTTTCAACGTCTCCCACACACCGTCTGTGCCTCGTCAATAGTACCAGATATGGCGTCTGATCATCTGGCCATATTAGCCACTGTAAACAATGGAAGCTCTATCCTCCCCGGCGGAATGTTCAAGCGGAAGAGGCTGGCTGTGCCCATCGATCAACGAGACAATTTTGTTGCTCATGTGTCAGAATGGTACAGTTCAGCTGAGCCTTCATCAGTTGAAGATTTTAACAATGAGCTCATGGGTGCTATCGAGCAGTTTATAGAATCACTTGATCCATCGTCCAGGCCACGTAACCCAAATTACACTGGTCATAGTACTTATGCTTATTATAATGATTCTAAATTGCATGCACTAAAACGCACTGCCAGAAGAATTGGACTAGCTTATAGAAGGACCCGCACTGCTGAAATGCTTAAGCTCTTTCAAACGGCTCTGGCAGAGGCCAGGGAACGTATGGTGGAGCTGAGGCAGACAGACTGGGAAACTTTTGTCAGTGGTCTCAATTCTCACACGCCACTAAGTCGGGCATGGAAGGATATCAACAAGATCAAAGGGAAAAATGTTGCAGAGATTGCGCACCCTAATCCTCTGCACAGAGCAAATGAGCTTGTTGATGCTTGGGCCACCACGTCCAGCTTTGACAGTCTTCCTCTACCCACACAGAACGAATTAAATAATAAATATGCTGATAGAGCAAGGCTCCTTGACTTCATGCTTCATCAAGAGGATGACTGTGACATTCTTTTTACTGAATACGAACTAGACTCTGCTCTACATAAAGGCAAAGCTACATCACTCGGGGAGGATGGAGTTACTTACGGCATACTGCGTATGCTCCTGCTAGTTCCGGGGAATCCCTTGCTTGAATTGTATAATATGAGCTATGTAACTGGGGAGCTTCCTAAGTCATGGACCAACAGTCTTATTATTCCCATTCCTAAACCAAACCAGCAGAGTGCTTTTCGCCCAATCTCCCTCACTAGTTGTCTCTGTAAGTGTCTTGAGAGGATGGTTTTCAACCGCCTCCTTTACAGAATTAGTAACATGTTGTCTCCCCAGATATATGGCTTTACGCATGGAAAGAGTGTTCATCACTGTATTACCACATTCCTCACCCTGCCTACTGATAGATCATACACCACTTTCCTAGATCTTAAGTCAGCCTTTGACATTGCTAACCCACACGTCATTCTGAGCGAACTTGCTAAAATGAATGTTGGAGGATGGCTTTTACGGTGGATATGAGGCTATCTATCCAACAAGAAGTCATCTGTACTGTTCCAAGGGCATAGGAGTGTAACGAGAGATTTTGAACTTGGCACTCCACAGGGAGGTGTCCTCAGTCCTACTCTGTTCAATGTGTTAATCAATGCACTTTTAAACTCAGTAACTAGGAGCCCAAGCGAACACATCATTAGCTATGCGGATGATATACTGATCCACATCAATGGGTATACCAACACCCAAAATGTTCTGAACTCTGTATTGCACACATGTCAGGAACTAGGCTTGGTCATCTCAATAGAGAAAACAAAGATCCTGAACCGACACCCACCCAGACGGGGTGGGGCCGTTCGCAAAATGCAGTTGCATGATGGCTCTCTGCTCGACTATGTAACCAGATACAAATACCTTGGTCTTGAAGTTCCACTGTACCGCAATGTTGTAGTCAGACTGGGTCGCCAATGTAGAGAGAGGCTCCGTGCTCTCAAGGCTGTGGCAGGCTACCATCCAAGCTATGGTGCAAATGTGAGAATTGGCAAAATGATGTATCTCTCATATATTAGGTCTCTAATTGATTATGCTGCACCCATGCTTGCTAAAGTGCCTGAGAGAATGCTTGGAGGGCTGGAAAAGATGCAAAACGAAGCCATGAGGATTATCCTCGGATGCCCCCGTACAACTAAATTACTAAACATGAGGAAGGAACTGAATATTTCATGTGTAAGTGATCGTATCACTGAAATTAATGCTTTGATTGGTATCAAGATGCTTAGGCTAACGCACCCTAACCCCTGCACTGAAGCCCTCCAAGCCTTCTTCCTTGATAAAATAAAATAAAAATAAAATGTTTATTTAGGTAAGGTACATACATACAATAAATTTTTACAAAGAATGGTTGACTTATAGGTAGAGCTAGTACATACAATGCCTAAAGCCACTATTACGCAAAGCGTTTCGGGCATGATAAACTTAAATGACAAGCTTAATACTAATTGAGCATAATGAGTAGAATGAAAACAAGAAATGAAAACATAGATGAAAAAGCAGCACAAATACAATTATGTCGACAAACAGCGCTCTTTAAAGAAACAGACATTGGTTGACAATAGAAGGGTAAGGTAGGTTACAGGGAATTTATTAGGTATAGCTTCGTTTTTAACTTAAACTGGTTGAGAGAGGTACAGTCTTTAACATGGTTGGGAAGGTCATTCCACATTCTGGGCCCCTTGATTTGTAGAGCATTTCTAGTTTGATTAAGTCGTACTCTAGGAATATCAAAACTGTATTTATTTCTGGTGTGGTGCTCATGGGTTCTGTTACATCCTTCTATGAAGCTTTTGAGATCAGGATTGGCATTATAGTTTAGCGTTTTATATATGTATAATACACATGAGAGAATGTGCAGTGACTTAATGTCTAACATATTCAGAGATTTGAGTAGGGGTACCGAGTGATGCCTGGGTCCAGAGTTGGATATTGTCCTAATAGCAGCTTTGTGTTGAGTAATTAGAGGACGTAAGTGATTTTGGGTAGTAGAGTCCCAAGCACAAATACCATAGTTGAGATATGGATAGATAAGGGAGTAATAGAGAATCACCAGGGCAGGGCGTGGTACATAATATCTGATCTTAGAAAGAATGCCCACAGTTTTTGAAACTTTTTTTGATATATTTAGAATGTGTCCCTGGAAATTCAGCTTGTGGTCAATGAGAATGCCAAGGAATTTGCCATCTAATTTGTTACAAATTTGGGTATTGTTTATTTTGAGATTTATTTGATTAGAGGATTTATTGCCAAACAGAAGGTCAGCATCCCTCCAAATGGATTACCGTAACTGCCAATGTGCTCAGAATGTATAACTTTCATCACCCCTACCAAGAGAGACAACAACAACACTTTCCTGCCCCATGGGAGATCACTCCTTTCCAAATTACTGTCCCCCCTTTCCCACCCAAGAAGCCGATTAAAGAACAAGCCTTGCTTCGACAAGAAGCAAAGTACAATGCCTTAAGCCAAATTGATGCTTTAGTCAGAGAGTGCTCCCTTTCCCAGATTATTTACACTGATGGATCCTTGCATCAGTCCTATGGTGCAGCTGGAAGTGCAGTTGTTGTGACAGGGAGAGATGGTTCCATCTCCCATGAGTGTGGAGCGCGTCTAAGTAACTGGGCCTTCACTCTTCAAACAGAATTGGTTGCCATAATCCTTGCACTAGAGCGCGTATATGAATCCAAAGTTGACACGCTAATTTTAAGTGACTCCTTGTCATCCTTGACTGCCCTCAGTTCCCCAAGGCATAACTGTGACGTGCTTATCTCTGAAGCTAGACACAGATATAGTGCAATAATCAATGATGTAGTCAGAGTTTGTCTCCTGTGGATTCCTTCCCATATTGGTCTCCGAATGCATGATAGAACTGATGAGCTAGCTAAGACTTTTGCTCGTAAAGAGGGAATTGATTACCAACTTGGACTGCCTTTGAGCAGCCTGAGGGCAGCAATATCCCAGGAACATCAACTAAATTTCGGAGACTTGAGGCAAAGTGAAAGTCACACTAGTTACTCCATCTATCATCATTTTATTATGCATGAAGAACCGCACGTCTATGGGTCATCCAATAATGTTAGCAGACATCTAGATGTTACCACTGCTAGGCTTAGGCTCGGCTACAAGTACCTCTGGGAGTTTGTAACATCTGCTGATGTAGATTTGATTAAATGTAAACTCTGTCAGCAGAACTATTCGCATACTTTGCGTCATTATATAATGGAATGTGAAAAAATTGCGGAATTTAGAGATAACACCATCAATAGTGTCCAAGAAATGTGTAAGCACTTCATTCATAATGATGTGCTGCTCGAAATTTTAGCGAAGTATCCAAAATTTGCTTACTGTAGGTAATGAATGCACATGACTGTAAAGCTGCCGCCCAGTTGGGTGGGTGTGCAGCAAGACTAGTAACTGTGTGACTCACTATAGATGTAAAGTGCCTCGTATAGTGACTGTTGTGAGCCTCTTGTAATGTCACTTGTGACACCTCTTTGTGTCACTTGTGACACAAAGATTATTGATGTGTGTATTTGTGTGGGTGATTAGATATGTATGTGTATGTATATGTGTATACGTATATATATATATATATATATATATATATATATATATATATATATATATATATATATATATATATATATATATATATATATATGTTTCATTGAATATATATATATATGTACATGTATGTATGAGGGTGTGTACATGTGTATACAACATTGATAATTTTGTAACTAGCGTCAAACATTGTTATTTGCTTAGCTAAACGAACTAGAGAGTTCAGTTCCTGAACCGATTATGTGCCTCTGTAATCCTTTACACTACCGCCCACAGGATGGGTATGGGGTGCATAATTAAGAAAGAAATTGAATTCTACTAATAAATAATTAGGCCCCCCATGCTGTTGGTGTCTTTTTTCCCTCCATGATCAGAAAATACAAACAGTGCGCTAAGCACTATTAATGGAAGCGCTAATTATACAAGAATACATACATAGTATATTTGCAATCTCGTAAAGCCACTATCAAATTACAAATAAATTTAAAATTTAAAAAAATAACAGGGTAAGATTGTATTTATAAGTAAAATTTTACTATGACACCGAGGTAGATTCTTACATAAATACTAAATCTGCTGTAATTAGAGAATTATATGATTAATTATGATTAATTATATGATCATATGATCTGTTATCATTTTATTAATTCTGCTAGAATTTACCTACGTAAACAAGAACTAATCAGAGCCAGAAAAGGTGGTAAGGACACTGCACCAGGTGCTGATAACAATACATACTCAATGATCGCACATGCAGGTCCTGCTGGAGAACAAGGAATATTGGACGTCATCAATGCATCTTGGCAGCAAGGCAAACTACCAACCTCTTGGAAGAAAGCAGACATCATACCGATTCCTAAGCCGAAAGAACCTGGCAATTACAGACCCATTTCATTAACATCATGCATTAGTAAAACTGCAGAACGGATGGTCTTAAATAGGCTACTGTGGAAGACTGGAGACCTTCATAAACACATATTTGGCTTCACTAGAGGAGTAGGTACTGCCAACTGCATAGCAACATTACTAGGAACAGTTAACTCAGGTCCAGCTATAGTGATCTTCCTTGATCTAGAAAAAGCATTCGAACTTGCAAGCCCGCAAGCAATTTTACACACCTTAGTTAAAAAAGGTGTAAAGGGAAAAATGCTAGCATGGATTCAAGATTACCTAAGTCACAGGTATGCCAGAGTAAAGTTGCAAGGACAAGTGTCGGACTACCACTTGCATGAGAATGGGACTCCACGAGGAGGAGTCCTCAGTCCTAGTCTTTTTAACATCCTTATGGAAAACCTTGTTACCATGACATTTACAAAAGGGGTTAAATTGCTAAGCTATGCTGATGATATAGCATTAGTCATTACAGGTCCTTCACTTCTAAATAAAGCACAAGGTGCATTAGATAAAGTAACATCAGAATGCAGCGTTTTAGGGCTAAAAATATCTGCACAGAAGTCTAAGGCAATGAGACTAGGCGGCAACACTCCAGACAGGCACCTACGCATTCAAGACATTAACCTTCAGTGGGTTACACAATATCAATATCTCGGAGTGTGGATAGATTTTAAAATGACATTCAACAAGCAAATTCAATATCTAAAGGAGAAAGCAAAATCACGACTAAATATAATGAGATCAATCACAGGGCCCCGTCTAGGAGCGGGACACAAAGTGTTAAGAATGTTTTACATACATGCCGTTCGTTACCTAGTTGATTATGCAGCGCCTGCCTTACTCACTCTTTCTCCTGGTCAGTGGGCAAACGTTGAGGTTATTCAAAACGATGCATTGCGAATCATAACAGGAGCTCCCAGATGGACTAAAATACTGAACCTAAGACTAGAAACCAAGCTAACGTCGATTGAAATAAGGGTAAAGGGGATTGCTGCGTGCATGCTGACCAAGATATTGACTAGACCTAGATTCAGTTCACTTAAAGATATAATCACTGGAGCACTAACTCTGGACAAAAGAGCCTCCAATAGCAACAGGTGGACCCATTGTGCGATAAACACCATCAATACATCACACCCTCCGTCACTATGTGATGGAGTGCGAAAAGATACGTGAATTTAGAGACAATTCTATAACCAATGTTCCAGCGATGTGTCAATATTTCATTCAAAATGATCTGCTACCAGAAATTTTAGCCAAATATCCCCAGTTTGCTAACTGTAGGTAGTAACTAAGTGATTGTAACCTATCCACCGCTGCCCACTGGATGGAGGCCGGTGTGCAGGACAAACATAAATTTTGACACTAGCTCTCCACATATGTCAGTTGCTTAATTTAGAACCTGTACTTGAGGTCGATCTCGAACCCATTGTTGATGTGACGACTTATATTGAATTTTGTAACTAGCTCATCAAGATTGTAACTTTCTTAGCTAATGAATTGTGGGGTTCAGTCCCTGAGCCCATTATGTGCCTCTGTAACCCTTTCCACTACCGCCCACAAGCTGGGTATGGGGTGCATAATAAATGAACTAAACTAAAACTAAATACATTCGATATAACAAACACAGTCACTGAGAAGTGTGTCGACGAAATACATGCAGACTTTGTTATGCAAGCCCCTTGGGAATCTCCGCCAGCAGACTTTAAGATTATGGTTATTGAAGGAAAAAAGAACCAGACAAATCCTCATCTGCTACGTAACATTGCACAGATGCATATAGAAGCAAACATGGCATCCGACAGCTTCACTTACTTCACAGATGGATCAGTAGACCAGCAGGGACAAGAAACCGGAGCTGCAGTTAAAGCAGGAAACTCTGTAAATAGTTGGAGGCTCTCAAATGGGTGTTCGACTTTACAAACAGATATGCTAGCCATTCAAAAGGCTTTGGAACATGCTCTTGCTCAACACCGACAACATGTTATCATACATACAGATTCGAGAACCGCCATTGAAACCTTGCAACAAGAACACATATGTGATAACATACATCTGATCACAAATGTCATATCATTAATGCAAACACTCAAACGACAAGGCCGACGGGTACTCATCAACTGGGTGCCAAGTCATGTGGGAATAGTAGGAAATGACATTGCAGAGGAAGCTGCAAAACTTGCAACTAAGAGAAGAAATGTAGACATTTACATACCACAGAGTCTATCACAGATTAAGAAAGTAATTAGAAACAGAGCAATGCAAAATATGTACAGTGACCACAACACAGCAGTTGCAACATCAGGATCTGCGGGTTGGTACAAGAATTCAACCAACTACGAACCACTTAGTTTGATGAAAGGGAGCAGTAGAGCAACAGAAGTGCACTTACATCACATCAGGCTTGGATACCCATGTGCATGGGAAATAGGCTTACGGGTTCCGGAAGGTGAGAGGAAATGTCAACACTGTGGAGAAATGCCCGACAGACCACTGGAACATTATCTAACACAGTGCACAGTTACAAACCCGTTAAGATTTCACCTTCGATTCGACAGAGCAGAGGAAGTTGTTAAACACATATGGCAAAATCTTACTGAAGCGACCATACGGGTCATACATACTCATCCTCCGCCCAGGTAAACCAGAAACGAGCATCACTTAGTGGGCCAGCCAGAGGCTTAGGGCCCGCGCAGGATTATCCCTGCTAAAAAGAAAAAAAAAGAAAAAAAAAAAAAAATCTAACACAGTGCACAGTTACAAACCCATTAAGATTTCAACTTAGATTCAACAGAGCAGAAGAAGTTGTTAAACACATATGGCAAAATCTTACTAAAGCGACCATACGAGCAATAAATACTCATACTCCGCCCAAGTAAAACATAAACAAGCAAAAAAAAAAAAAAAAAAAAAAACCTACATAAAATTATGTTGGATTAAGGATCTGCTCGAAACGCTGCGCGTACTAGTGGCTTTAAACGATTGTAAATACTAGGCTATGTATTCTCACAAACCCAATGTACCTTGTTGTATATAAATAAATAAAAATAAATAAATAAATAAATCAAGTGCCATATATTTCTATAGTATTTCTAAATCAAGTGCCACTTTCTATATTCTGTTTGGCAATAAATCCTCTAATCAAATAAATCTCAGAATTAACAATACCCAAATTTGTAACAAATTAGATGGCAAATTCCTTGGCATTCTCATTGACCACAAGCTGAATTTCCAGGGACACATTCTAAATATATAAAAAAAAGTTTCAAAAACTGTTGGCATTCTTTCTAAGATCAGATTTTATGTACCCCGCCATGCCCTGGTGACGCTCTATTACTCCCTCATCTATCCATATCTCAACTATGGTATTTGTGCTTGGGGTTCTACTACCCAAAATCATTTACGTCCTCTAATTACTCAACACAAAGCTGCCATTAGGACAATATCCAGCTCTGGCCCCAGACATCACTCGGTACCCCTACTCAAATCTCTGAATATGTTAGATATTAAGTCACTGCACATTCTCTCATGTGTATTATACATATATAAAACGCTGAACTGTAATGCCAATCCTGACCTCAAAAGCTTTATTGAAGGTTGTAACAAAGCCCATGAGCACCACACCAAAAATAAATTCAGTTTTGATATTCCAAGAGTACGACTTAATCAAACTAGAAATGCTCTACAAATCAAGGGACCCAGAATGTGGAATGATCTTCCCAACCATGTTAAAGACTGTACCTCTCTCAACCAGTTTAAGATAAAAACGAAGCACTACCTAATAAATTGCCTGTAACCTACCTTACCCCTCTATTGTCAACCCATGTCTGTTTTCTTAAACAACGCTGTTTGTCGACCTATTTGTATTTGTGCTGCTTTTTCAGCCATGTTTCCCCCTTTTTATCTTTATTTTTATAAGTTCTCAACACATTTTATTCTTTATACTCATTTAGTATTAAGTATTAGTCATTAAAGTTTTTCCTGCCCGAAACGCTTTGCGTAATAGTGGCTTTAGGCATTGTATGTACTAGCCCTATCTACAAATCTATCAATTTATGTAAAATCTCTTGTATGTATGTACCTTTCCTGAATAAACATTTTATTTTATTTTATTTTATTTTTATTTATTCAGACGAGAACAGCAGCGAACATAAAGCAGCGCGTATACGAACGAAAGGGTAAGAATGTATAAAATTCTCAGTGAACGAAGATGTTATCCGAAACTGCAGTCGACGGCTTGACCAGTCCCCGTTATGACCTACATATCGAGGTAGCCTCGATTGTCGTCCCCTCAAAACACAACATATCGAATTATCAAAAAACGATAACATAGGACGATCATCAAGCATAAAGAACAAGAAGGCATCGACAGGATAAATCACACAAACTTTTGCATTATAAAGAATAGGAGGAGGACTTTAAGACGGAAGCCACAGCTCTATTGGAGGACGGTCCGCCTAACGAGCTCAACTCTAGAACTGAACAGCAAGGATCATGTCAACTAACAGTTCAAGTGAGTGACAAGTAACTATTCAAGTGAGTATGTGGTGTCTTTGGAAGTGGAGAGTTACCAGCGCATAGGTATCTGTGCATGGGGTTAAATCGTACAAGAATGTAAGAACTTGTACAGAATATATAAATAAGTAAATAAATAAATGAATATAATAAAACCATGCAAATTACCTGAAGCCCATCATCACTCTGCAAAAATCTGCTATCAGAACAATAACAAACTCTGTCTTCAGACAACACACAACCCCTCTGTTATTAAGTCCCTTAACAGGCTAAACGTACACTCACTCCATACATTCTCATGTGCTATTTACATGTATAAAACCTTGTTCTTAAATGCTAATCCTGATCTGAAACTCTTTATTGATAGAAGTAATAGAACCCATGAGCACTACACCAGAAATATCTCTTTGGTATCCCCAGAATCAAGCTAAATTTATTTATTTATTTATTTATTTATTTATTTATTTATTTATTTATTTATTTATTTATATACAAGAAGGTACATTGGGTTTCTGAGAATACATAGCACAGTATTTACAATCTTGTAAAGCCACTAGTACGCGCAGCGTTTCAGGCAGGTCCTTAATCTAACAGATAATTTTAAGTAGGTAAATTTTAGCAGAATTAATAAAATGATTACAGATACATTGCAAGAAAAAAAATGAGATGAGAGAGATTAGTAAGTATATTAAAGCACATTGGTATATTACAGCTCTGGTTGATTACATTGACAACTTGATTGGTAATTTAAACAAGATTAACAGACACCATACAGCAGATTGATAGCACATATAAGAAGACAGCAATGATCACAATGGTAAAGATGTTTGGATTGGGTACATAAAGATTGGGAGATTGGGTAGCAATAGATACAGTGCAATTTTAAAGCAACAAGGTAAAAAAACTATGCAGATGAGATTAGGTACTTTTTAGTTTTGTTTTTGAATGACGCAAAAGTTGGACAGTTTTTCAATTCATTAGGGAGTGAGTTCCATAGACTGGGTCCCTTTATTTGCATAGTGTTTACACAGATTAAGTATGACTCTGGGGATATCAAAGAGATATTTATTTCTGGTGTGGTGATAATGGGTCCTATTACATCTGTCCAGGGAGAGTTTCAGAGCAGGATTTGCGTTTAAGAACAGGGTTTTGTAAATGTAATTGACACAAGAAAATTTGTGGAGTGAGATTATGTTTAGCTTGTTAAGGGAGTTAAACAAGGGGGCCGAGTGGTTTCTGAAAGCAGAATTTGTTATTATTCTGATAGCAGATTTTTGCTGGGTGATGATGGACTTGAGGTGGTTTGCAGTGGTTGAACCCCATGCACAGATACCATAATTAAGATAGGAATAAAATCTGTGCAAACACTCCATGCAAATAAAAGGACCCAGTCTATGGAACTCATTCCCTAATGAAATAAACAATTGTCCAACCTATGCTTTATTCAAAAGTAAAACCAAAACGCACCTAATTTCATCCTCATAGTTTCCTACCTTGTGCTTCAAACTCACGCTGTATCTTGTGCTACCCACTTCCCCAATATTAGTACTTAGGACATGCAACTTTACCAGTGTAATAAAATCTGTCAATTTATATTGTAGTTATTATGTTGAACTCAAATTTTGCTATAATATACTTATTAATAATCTTTAATAATAATTAATAATCTGAACTCAATAATACATAGCATATAAATTCATTAGCAGACAGTTTTCTCTCAAAAACTCTAAGCCTCAATAGCACCCACTGTTCTCTCTTCATGGAACAAGTAACTGCCAAAAGATTAAACAACCCATGGCTCACAAGTGGCATACTTAAACAATTAACAAGAAACATGAATATGAAAAAACATGGGATTGGCCTAGTTACAAAAGAAGTTAAAAGATACTCATGAATGCATACCAATAGAATATGAACCAATGTTTCCTCTAATGAGAATACAGTATATTTAAAGAAGGAAATATGAAAAGGACATGGAAAGCCATCTCTAACATCCTAGGATCTAAACAATAATCACATAGCAAGCAGATAAAACTCTGCAAAGATGGTTACACACTTGCAACAGACTTAGAAATTGCAATTGAATTCAATAGTTTCTTTTCATCAATTGGTGCTAACCTTCCCATAAAAATCCCAAAGACCCAGACACATGTTCTACAAATCTCATCGGCAGCTATCCTAACTCTTCTCCTTTCACCAGTCAGCCCTACAGACATTATATTCATAATTCAATCACTTAAAACCAAAGCTGGGAACATTAGTGAAATACCATCTATGGTATATAAGAGTGCTGCCCCTACTCTTGCACTTCTGCTCTGCTATTCAAAAAATCTCTAGTGTCATACTTTTCCTGATACCCTTAAAAAAGCATGGAGTAACACCAGTTCATATAGGAGGCAAGACAGCTGATATAAATAATTACAGACCAATATGAAATCTACCTATACCTTCAAAAATATTTGAACAAATTATTTACAAACAGGTCTATTCCTACCTTGTAAAACTCGACATATCAGGTTCCTGCCAGATTGGCTTCCGTTCCCCAAAAAGAGTACCAATGATGCCATAATTAGTCTCCTTAATATAATTAAACCTATACTATTTGTTGACGATTCTACCTTCATCTATTCTGATCCCAACCCAAACACACAAAATGCAGTAATATTGTCAATAATGAATTAAAAAAAAAAGTCCACTCTTGGATGTCAACCAACAAACTCACACTAAACATAGAAAAGACCTACTACATTTTATCAAAATCAAAATCAAAATGTTTATTTAGGTAAGGTACATACGTAAAAGATATTTTACAAAGAGTGATGGATTTATAGTTAGGGCTAGTACATACAATGCCTAAAGCCACTATTACGCAAAGCGTTTCGGGCATAAAAAACTTAAATGACTAAAGCTTAATACTAATTGAGCATAAAGAGTAAAATGAAAACATGGAATGAAAACATAGCTGAAAAAGCAGCACAAATACAATTCTGTCGACAAACAGCGCTCTTAAAAAAAAAAAAAAAAAAGACATTGGATGACATTAGAGGGGTAAGGTAGGTTACAGGGAATTTATTAGGTATAGCTTCGTTTTTATCTTAAACTGGTTGAGAGAGGTACAGTCTTTAATATGGTTGGGAAGGTCATTCCACAATCTGGGTCCCTTGATTTGTAGAGAATTTCTAGTTTGATTAAGTCGTACTCTAGGAATATCAAAACTGTATTTATTTCTGGTGTGGTGCTCATGGGTTCTGTTACAACCTTCTATGAAGCTTTTGAGGTCAGGATTGGCATTACAGTTTAGCGTTTTATATATGTATAATACACACGAGAGAATGTGCAGTGACTTAATGTCTAGCATGTTCAGAGATTTGAGTAGGGGTACCGAGTGAAGTCTGGGGCCAGAGTTGGATATTGTCCTAATAGCAGCTTTGTGTTGAGTAATTAGAGGACGTAAATGATTTTGGGTAGTAGAACCCCAAGCACAAATACCATAGTTGAGATATGGATAGACGAGGGAGTAATAGTGTGTTACCAGGGCAGGGTGGGGTACATAATATCTGATCTTAGAAAGAATGCCAACAGTTTTTGAAACTTTTTTTGATATATTTAGAATATGTCCCTGGAAATTCAGTTTGTGGTCAATGAGAATGTCAAGGAATTTGCCATCTAATTTGTTACAAATTTGAGTATTGTTTACCCAAATTGTATTGTTGAATTGTTACCAGCTCGAGTTGAGTTGTGTATATATAATAATTTACTTATGATCATTACACCTTTGAGTGATTAATTAGTGTCTATACCATCCTAGGGTGATATAGAAGAGCTAACCTAAAGGTACTTCCAGTGACATTGGTTTATCACTCAAATCATTAGTGTGTATGATTGTATTTTATTTTTTTTTAATTTATGCATATACAAGAATGTACATAAGGAATGTGAGGATACAAATATGGTAATTACAGTCTTGTAAAGGCACTAGCACACGCAGCGTTTCGGGCAGGTCCTTAATCTAAGAAAATTTTAAGGAGGTAAATACTTGCAAAATTTATAGACAAAAAATGATAACAGTTACATGAAATGAAAAAAAGAAGATGAGAGAAAATTGTAGGTACAGTATATTAAAGCACATAGGTAGCTAAGATTGATTGCAATGACAGCTTGAATGGTAGTTGATATTTGGTAATAAATCATCAAATCAAATTCAACTTCAGATAAATAATGTTAACATTAGCAATAATAATAAGGGAAAGTTCCTTGGCCTATACATAGACAAGAGACTTAACTTCAACACTCACATGCAAAACACAGCCAAAAAGAGTCTCAAAAATGGTCGGTATACTTTCTAAAATCAGATATTATGTTGTCCACTCTGCTCTCCTCTCTTTATGCTACGCACTAATCTATCCCTATTTTACATACGGTATCTGTGCATAGGGTTCAACTACTGCAAATTACCTCAAGCCCCATCATCACTCGGCAAAAATCTGCTATTAGACCTATAACAAACTCTGTCTTCAGACAATACACAGCATCTCTGTTGAAGTCTCTCAACCCTTTAACTGCACAACGCGCTTGCAGGTCCAGGCTTCGGGTGCGCAACGTGCCTCCAGGTGTTTTTATTTTTCACGTTCCATTCAAAACTCCCTCGGCTACATGGGGTTCACATCAGCTTCCTCAGGGCTCTTGTAAACAGATGCCATCTTTAAAAAAAATCATGGTCCACATTGCCTCAGTAGTGAGTGAGCAACCAAGGCTGGCGCTCGCAGCATGAGCACACAGCTCTGCTGTTCAGTGTGCGACTACAGCATCGCCTAATAATGTCAAAATATATATATAACCTGTATTATTTAGCCTTGATAGTATTATAGTAGAGCCTGAGTGTGATAATGACTGGGTACAATGTTCAAATATCAGTGATTCAGTGCTGTTCACGATGTTCACAGTGCTAGCCACAGCACCACAGCATTATTTCGTCCATATAGGAATCTTCAAACGACTTCTTAGGTTCCTTTTCAAAATAAACTTGTGGTCAATTATTCATTTACAGAAATCAGTGACCAGGATTGTGGTTATAATTAGCGTTGTGCGTAGTATTGTGGAAGGAGGAATTTTGGTGAGGGAGGGAGGAAGAGAATTGAGGTAGCCTCACTGTGTGGCAGCCACTCTTGTTTTGCTTACCATATTAGCTTCATGGTTCGCTATGGGGAACACACATATACATGGGTATATAGAGTGTGTGTGTGTGTGTATATAGTGTAATAACAGCAACAGGAGTATATTGAGTGGAGCTATTTTGGTGAGGGAGGTGACGTTGTAATCTTAGCGTCGTCTGCTGTGTGATTTCTCATGCAGTGTATGGTGGCCACTGTACTATTTGGACACAATAGTAATTTTGGACCTGTCTGGGTGTGGCTGCTCACACTCACGATGTTCTGAATGTGTTGATGGTAAATGTATATAGTGTGTGACAGTGTATAGTGTGTACATATGTTGCAACTATACATAAGTGAACATAAAACATTGGTGTGAATAACTGTATGATGGGAGGAGCAATGTTGGCGAATACAATGTTGGAGAAGTGAGGGAGGGCTGGCTGGGTGTGGCTGCTCACACTTGTGGTGTTCTGAATGTGTTTATTGTGACTGTATATAGTGTGTGACAGTATATAGTGTATAGTGTGTGACAGTATATAGTGTATAGTGTGTACATATGTTGTAAATACAATGGGGCCTTGACTAACGATGCTAATCTGTTCCCAGAGACGGATCGTAAGTCGAAATATCATAAGTCGAAGCGATTTTTCCCATAAGAAATAAAGGGAATTGAATTAATCCGTTCCCCACCCTCCAAAATATTAACATACAAATACATTTTATACTGAATACAATGTTTTTTTCTAACTACAATACAGTACCAAAGTGACTCTTACCTTTATGGAGGGCTCTTGATGGCTTATGGAAGATGGTGATGAGAGGGGGGGGGGGGAGGAGGAGAGTTGTTACTGTTTGGAAGGGGAGTTCCCTTCCATTATCACATCCGACAGTGATGTTTTCTCTGGGGTACTCTCTCCTACATTTTGCCTGAATACCACTAGGACCTGGTTGTGGTTCAGTGCTTGTCTCTACAAATTTGTCAAGATACTTTTTTTCCCTTTGTTTTAACATTTGTCTGTAATGATGCATCATAGTCTCATTGAATAGGTTAAGGCAATGACCTACTGCAGCTTGATTTGGGTGAGTCATTTCAGCAAAGGTTTGCAATTCTTCCCATGCTGCACACATTTTCTTAATTGTTGAGGAAGAGACATTCTGTACTCTTGTTTCTGCTCTATGGTCATCCTTACATGGGTTTTCATATGTTGAGCCTTACCACTGACTTTCCTGGGACTCATGGCATGATATATAATAATTACTTTAATGTTCAAAGTGCAAAAATCACCACAAAAGTGGAATTTCTTATAGGCACGATTATCACTAAGTGGGTAGCTGTAGTAAATTGAGGCAGGCCGGTCGCGTGACAGGGAACCACGTGCTCAGTCGACCTGAATGTGTACCAACAAATATCGGAAGTCGACGACACCATTGGATGTCGAGTCGCACTTTTGATGAAATTTACATCGTAACTCGAAATTATCGTAAGTAGGGGCAATCGTATGTCGAGGTGCCACTGTATACATAAATGAACATGAAACATTGGTGTGAATGAATGGAATGAATGAATGTATGATTTGGAGGAGCAATGTTGGTGAATACAATGTTGGAGGAGTGAGGGAGGGCTGGCTGGGTGTGACAGCTCACACTCTCTGTGTTCTGAATGTGTTGATGGTGAATGTATATAGTGTGTGACAGTGTATAGTTTGTAAATAGATTGTATATATATACATAAATTAGCATGATACATGGTAAATGTGTGCAACATATGTGTACAAAAGTGTCATGCATGCAACAGTGTCCTCGGACAGTACGGATGTTTTACTGCCATAATATAGTGTACGTGTTCATTATACATAGGATTAGCACGTCAAAACAAATAAAATGTATTTGGAACTGTGCGCAAAAATGAACAAAAATATATTCGCGGCAACTCGCGTGCCCCACCCTGGGAGCATACGTCACGGGCGAATGGGGAATGATGACATCACGCACCAACTTATGGACCCCATAGCAGCCAAAGTACGTACAAGTTCAATTTTTTTTTTTTACATACCCATACTGAGGGAAGGGTTTTTGGCACTTTAAAAAAACAAAAGAATTTTTTCAAGAGAATTTATTTCCTGCGCACTGGGGGGGGTGTCATATTTAGAGGCGGCGCAGTTAAAGGGTTAAGGGTCTCGAAGGTTCAAGAAGATCTTCGATAGTTCCAATATTATTGAAACGTCTGTCGACTTCCGGTGAGGCTTACCTCCAGTTCTTTATTGGACTTATTGGTCCTCTTTCTTACTACTTATCTTTTTCAATACTATATCTAATTATTTTATAATTACATCTACTCTCTGTACTCTGTCTCGACATTACTAGTAATCGTTATTTACACCTTGTAGGCACCCTCCCTGAAAGACTGGTAGTGCAGCTCGGACCTCATGCGTCCTGCGCATGCGCCGTGGGTGATGATTTTGTTTATGGATGGTGTAAACATGTGTTTGTGTTCCGCGTCCTTTATCGCAGGTAATTCACTGCTCTCGCTCCTCCTATCTCCCCAGTCATAGCCCCCTAGATACTGGTGGTGTTCTGGATTTTATATATATGGAGAAGACATCTAGTTCTTTTTTCTGCATACGGCTGTGGGGTGGCTTGAAGGGGCGCCCCTTCACCTCTACACTACACCTAATCTTCTCCTACACACACAACTCTGGACATAATCCACTAGTGATGCTCCCAGAATATTACATTGCTAATCTGTTTCGTGACATGATAGTGCCTGTGCTCTACAGGTGAGATTATATTGTCTGGCGACACTGTCAGCCAGGTGCTGGTTCTCAGTTTTTGGATGAGTGTTAGGTATTGTTTGTAGCATGTTGTTTGGCCAGTTTGCGTGCATCTTAACGTGACCTTATTATGTCTGTGTACAGTATATTGTTATTTGTTACACTGTGAGGCATGGCCCTGTATTTCAGTAACTTTTGTTTAGTCTTTCAGTGCCTTGATCTTTTCTTGCCTCTGGGTGCTCCTTCATCGACTCCTTCAGTGCTCTCTGGACACTCGTTCATTGACCGTCGTGCAGTGCCTGGTTGCACCCTTATATATACATTGAACTCACTCTCTCTGTATATATAGTAGATCCATGTACACTAAGTTCCCGATTGCTGCCTAGGTCTTATTCGTTCCTCATATTGATTATACTCCCTTGTCCCCTAGCTGCTGGTGCTTGGACTACAGTATATTTAAGGTCTTTTCTATCTCTATACTACACATTGTTGTGTATCTTAGTATGTGAATATTGGCTATACTACTGTTTGTGCTAGGTTGGACTATGTAAATGTTCATTTCTCGGACTTTGAACAGCCCCCAGTGTTCAGTTATAGTACTGAGTTCTTTCATCTTCTTGTATGTCACTACCAGCTTCTGGGTTGCAATGTCTGCTAATGGATGTAGATTTCCAATCATCCACTCCTGCCCCTACAGTTCCTTTTCATTGTGACAGGAGCTAGGATTACGGCTCTGGCTACGGGCTTTTCTTCGTGTTCCTTTTCCAGACAGTACATTTTTGTTTTAGTGCAGTACACTGTCCTGGTTAGTTCACCTCGACATTACTCGGCGACACGTGCCTCCTCCTGCCCCGCTGGAGCTGGTTGTGCCGTTCCTGTGGGATGCGGTGTCACTGTTTTCCGCTTTGCGTCTCGCGTTTCAGCACGTGGTTCTCGCTTCCTCATTGGCCTCGGCCTGGGCCCTGGTTCTTAGGTTTTCGTTGCCATTTTGTCCTTGCTGTTTGCAGAGTTTGCAGTTTGGCAGTTTCTGCAAGCAGCTACTTCTCATTGTCATCCGTTATCGGACTTGTTGATCCTTCAGGGGTTCCAGTGGGGGTTCCTCCAGGATGGGGCGTGTCTGCTCGCCCGGGTTGGTTCTTTTCCAGCTCGCCAGGTTTGGGTTACTGGTTCCCTGGTGGACGTTCCTTCTGGTTTCTTGACGGTCTTGGATTCAGGCGCTGCTTGCTTGGTGTCCGCACCCAGGGGTTTTCCCACAGCTCCGCCTCTTTGTAGGGAAATTTGTCTGGAAATTTTGACTAGTCTCTCATCATCCGTTTGGTGATTAGGTGGTTAGTTGATGGTGTCCTTGCAAGCTTTGTCTTGGCAGCGGTATGGGGTTTTTCTGGCAGTCCTTCCTTTTCTTTTTGTCTCTTCATATTTATACTTTATTGATGTGGTCTTGTTCTTCTCGCATGAAGGTCCGGACCGTCGGCTTGCGACATGCTGTCACCTTGTCTTGTGCAGCGCTGGCAGAGCCGCTACGGATTGCTTTCAGTTTTGAGGTTCCTTCTGCACGGTTTTGCGAGCTGTCTCTGTTACAGCCCTTATGGGATGCAACCGGGTTCTTTTCTGATGGTATTAGAGTTTGGGTATCCGGCCCCAAGTTAGTAGAGGCTTTCAGGGGATGTGCTCAGTAATGCAAGTAAAATGAAAAGGGGAGGCACATTAAATAGACAAGTTTGTCACTTTATACCATGTATAATTAGTCTTCCCACCACCATAGATATATAAAAGTCATAAACGGGAAATATCACTACACAATGTACATCATCGTCTCACTCTGAAGACGCTGAACACTTGGCGAAGCACACTCCGTGCAGTCTTGCCTGGTTTCCTATTCCGCGGCACTACCCTCTGCAGGTACCAGGAAACAACGATGAGTCTACCCTGGCCACAGGCCAGCCAAATCACAATTCCACTGGGTGCCTCGTCGTGAAGGCCCACAACCACAGTCCAGACTATAGCTGGCAGGTACCAATCGGCCTCATGCTGTTAAGCCACTTCACGAGCGAATACTAGGGTTGCGAGCCCTAGGCAGGAGCCTCGTGTAACTCGCTGGTTACTCTTCTCGTTCGGCACCACAGTCGGCCGTCTCTTCCACTAGCCAGCCCCGGGTACGGTGAATCCCGTCACTGCCACTCCTCAGGCAGACAGTTGAACATTCTACAGTTCTCGTCCAGCGGTGGCTCACTGCTTTTGCAAAGCAGATGGGTGAAGAGACCTTGGCTGCCTTGGGTAGACTGACTCTTCCTGCATCACAGCAGCTCTATATTGACTCTGTGAAAGCAGACATGTCATCAGTACTGGGACACTACATGGGAACCACGAGGAAACATCACTTACTGGTTTATAAACAAACGTACAGCTTCTAGCTCAATAGATGGGCCTGATGTTCTGAGCACCACCTCATCAGAGGTCAGCACTAGCTACCTCACGAGCTACCAGGACAAGAATCTAGCATGTCTAGCTGGCATATTCCTGCCACCACTAGATGGCGTCGTCCGTTTCGTGGGGGTTTCGGGAGCTGACTCACAGATGGCATTGACGTCACTGCTCCGTGCTCTGATGATGAACTTGGGTTCGTAACAGTCTCGGGCGTTGTTTACTTCCGGCCTGCTCATGTGCAGCCTGAGCCATCCTGGAGCCATCCTGACAGGGGGCTCTTTTCTCTCCTCTTATCCTCGGTTTGAAGTGGTCCCTTTGATTCAGGTTTATTTATCTACCGTTTCTGCTGCTTTGGGTTCTGGTGGCCGTTTGTTCATTTGTGGCCGTCTCTTCTTTTCTGGCAGGGTTGGAACAGCTGTTTTTCTGCCCTGGGGTTGTTGATGCTTGGTTCCCCCTTCCGCTTCCCAGAGAGTGGGGAGCTGCACAGACATGCTGTGCAGCTCATGTGACGTCATGCTCGTTTGTTTGTTTTCATTTGGGGAGTTATGTCCACTCGTTTGTCTATTTTTGTCATTTTAACCAGAATAGGGGTTTGTTTTGGGGCGCTTACTTACTTTTCTGGGTGCCTGTCCCGGTCGATGGCAGATATAGACTGCTACAAATCACATGTGCATTTCTATAGGGCATTGCTCCTCGTGCCTCTCTGAAGGGGCTAGATTTTGATTCATGGTCCCCGGTAGGCCTAAAACTCCATTCACACTGACCGATGCCAAAGTCTAAGGATATACATATCAGCCTTGATAGCTCTGGGGAACCTCCAGGACTCCCCCAGAAAAGGGCATTTCATTACATTCAATGCTGGTTTTTTGCTTTTTCAAAATAAAAGTTCTTATTATATACCACACCATGGGTCCTAAGATGGATGGTGAGGGAACAGGATGGATGGATAGGGGGGTGGATGGATGGATGGTGAAGGGGGATTGGATGCATGGTGGGGGGACTAGATGGATGGTGGTGGGACTGGATGGATGGATGGTGGGGAACTAGATGGATGGATGGTGGGGGAACTGGATGGATGGATGGGTGGTGGGGGAATGGGATGGATGGATGGATGGATGGATGAAGGGGGACTGGATGGATGGTGGGGGGACTAGATGGATGGTGGTGGGACTGGATGGATGGTGGTGGTGGGATTGGATGGATGGATGGTGGGGGAACGGGATGGATGGTGCTCTCTAGAGTGGAATACTGCTGCACAATGACAGCCCCCTTCAGAGCTGGAGAAATAGCTGACCTGGAGAGCGTGCAGAGATCCTTTACTGCTAGAATCCACTCAGTAAAACATCCAAACTACTGAGACTGACTAAAGAGCCTAAACCTGTATTCCCTTGAGTGCAGGCAGGAGAGATACATAATAATTTACACGTGGAAAATAGTAGAGGGGCTGGTCCCAAACCTGCACACAGAAATAACATCACATGAGACCAGAAGGCATGGCAGGATGTGCAGGATACCCTCGTTGAAAAGCAGAGGTGCAACAGGTACTCGGAGAGAGAACTCTATCAACATCAGAGGCCTGAGACTGTTCAACACGCTTCCACTACACATAAGGGACATAACTGGCCGACCCCTCACAGTGTTCAAGAGAGAACTGGATAAACACCTCCAAAGGATACCCTATCAACCAGGCTGTGACTCATACGTCAGGCTGCGAGCAGCTGCGTCCAACAGCCTGGTTGACCTGTCCAGTAACCAGGAGGCCTGGTCTACCAATGAGGTGGTAGAGGTACTTGGAATTAAGGTAGAAAAACTAAACCTAATTATTATTCTAATATATAAACCGCCAGATACAACGGTTGAGGAATTCACAGAGCAGATGCACAAAATAGAGAACATGCTTGATAACCTAGCAAACCCAGCTGCAGATATTATCTTTCTTGGAGATTTCAATTTACCAAGTCTAAGATGGAGAATGGCAAACACAAATATCATAGCAGGGAATGACCCGGGAAATAACCAACCACAGGTCAGAGAACTTTTGAGATTCTGTGACAAATTCTCGCTCAGTCAACAGATTACAGAACCAACTAGGAACGAAAACACACTAGACTTGTTATTCACAAACAATGATGAACTAATCAGAGACATTACAATCTCAAATACTACATACTCGGACTATAAGCTCATTGAAGTGCGAACTAGCATAAATAACGGTAGTAGGTCTAAGAGACCCAACAAGCGAGGAGGAGTATTCAATCAATTAAATTTCAACAATAAGAGGATCGACTGGGAAAAAATAAATGTAAACCTTGCAACCATTCAATGGGAGACGGTCTTAAGCGATAAAATTCCCACACAGGGAATAGCTTCAACTGACTGCTGAAGCTTACAAGGTCTGCTTCAAGCACGTGCCTGTGAGGAGGGTCAGAAAGATGACCACTCTAGAAAGAGAACGCAGACGACTGTACAGGAGAAGGAAAAAAATAACGGAAATGCTTCGGCAGACACGACTATCACAAGAAAGGAAAATAAACCTAAACAGGGAGATCGAAGAAATAGAACAAACGTTGAAGCGATCATATGAGTCTGAGGAAATGGAATGGGAACAGAAAGCTATACAAGAGATAAAGAAAAATACAAAATATTTTTTACGCAAAATCAAAATAAAAAACCTCGACCAGTATTGGACCGTTAATTACAAATGAAGGTATGTACACAAAAAACAACAAAGAGATTAGTGAAATTCTAAGAAGCCAGTATGAGGCTATGTTCAGCACACCAATAAACATGAAAGTTGATGACCCAGACAGCTTCTTTATGAATGACATTCAAGCTGCAGATAATATAACGGATATTAACACGAACTCGAAGACTTTGAAAGAGAAATTGATAATATGCCCATGCACTCAGCTCCTGGGCCTGACTCATGGAATTCAATATTCATAAAGAAATGTAAAGTACCAATAGCGCGAGCACTCAGCATAATATGGAGAAAGAGCCTGGATGCAGGGGAGATACCAGCTGCACTTAAATCTGCAGATATAGCTCCTCTGCACAAGGGGGGTAGTAAAGCCTTGGCAAAAAATTATAGACCAGTTGCACTAACGTCACACTTATTATGTGTTTGAAAGAGTGATTAGGAATCAAATTTCTAGTTTTATGGAAAATAATGAGCTACACAATTTAGGACAACATGGATTTAGAGCGGGCAGATCCTGCCTGTCAGTTACTCAACCAATATGACAAAATCACAGAAGCTCTAGAAGAAAAGCAAAATGCAGATGTTGTATACACAGACTTTGCAAAGGCGTTCGACAAATGTGACCATGGGGTGATAGCACACAAAATGAGGTCACTGGGAATAACTGGTAAAGTAGGATGCTGGATACTCGATTTCCTGTCGAATAGAACACAAAGAGTAACAGTAAATCAAATAAAATAAAGTCCAAGCGCAGTTAAAAGCTCTGTACCTCAAGGTACAGTCCTTGCACCGCTACTGTTCCTTATTCTCATATCAGATATAGACAAAAATACAAGTCACAGCTTCTTGTCATCCTTTGCAGATGACACAAAAATCAGTATGAAAATTACCTCTGCTGAAGACGTTGAAAAACTACAAGCAGATATCAACAAAGTTTTCGATTGGGCAGCAGAAAATAGCATGATGTTTAACAGTGATAAATTTCAGGTACTCAGATACGGCAAAAATGAGGATCTGAAACATAATACAGGGTACAAAACACAATTGAATCTGCCCATAGCAGAAAAACAGCATGTCAAGGATTTGGAATAATGATGTCGGACGTTCTAACGTTTAGGGAGCATAACCAAGCAGATATTGCGTCGGCCAGAAAAATGATAGGATGGAGTACGAGAACTTTCAAATCCAGGGATCCCATCATAATGGGTGTACTCTTCAAGTCACTTGTGTTGTCCCATCTTGAGTACTGCTCAGTACTAACTTCCCCCCTTCAGAGCAAGAGAGATTGCCGAAATAGAGGGAATACAGAGAACATATACGGCACGCATAGACGAGATAAAACACCTAAATTATTGGGATCGTCTCAAAGCTCTCCAAATGTACTCTCTAGAAAGGAGACGAGAGAGATACCAAATAATATACACATGGAAAATACTGGAGGGCCAGGTCCCTAATCTACACAGTAAAATAACAACGTACTGGAGTGAACGATATGGAAGAAAATGCAGAATAGAACCAGTGAAGAGCAGAGGTGCCATAGGCACAATCAGAGAACACTGTATAAACATCAGAGGTCCGTGGTTGTTCAACGTTCTACCAGCGACTATAAGAAATATTGCCGGAACAACCGTGGACATCTTCAAGAGAAAACTAGACTGTTTCCTCCAAGGAGTGCCGGCCCAACCGGGCTGTGATGGGTATGGGGGCCTGTGGGCCGCTCCAAGCAACAGCCTGGTGGACCAAACTCTCACAAGTCTAGCCTGGCCTTGGGCTGGGCTTGGGGGGGGGGAGGGGGGTAGAAGAACTCCCAGAACTCCCAGAACCCCCAGAACTCCCAGAACCCCCAGAACCCCATCAAGCAGGTATCAAGCAGGTCGATGACCAGGCCGCCGGGACGCTAAGTCCCGGAAGCACCTCAAGGTAACCTCAAGGTATGGTGAAGGGGGACTGGATGGATGGTGCTGGGACTGGATGGATGGTGCCGGGACTGGATGGATGGATGGATGGATGGTGGGGGAATGGCATGGATGGATGGATGGTGAAGGGGGACTGGATAGATGGATGAGGGGGGTAAGTAGATGGATGAGTGGTAGGGGAACTGGATGGAGGAGGGGGATTGGATAGATGGTGGAGAGAACCTCCATCCCCCACACTGCATCCTCCCTGCTACCCCCATCCCATCACTGGACCCTCCCCGCTACCTCCATTTCCCCCCCCCCCCACACAGCCCCCTCCCCTCTATCACCATACCGCCACTGGACCCTCCCCACCACCTTCACCCCCTCACTGCCCCCTCCCCCAGCTGTACCCTCCCAACCACATCTGGATCTTATTAATACAGAATACTTCCTTCCTACCAACTGGTGGATCGGAGGTTCACTGCCTGAGACTGCTGCCTGATTATTAAACTCAGGTTGTTTACTGACTGTGAAAGCCTGATTGACTGTAAATGGCTGAATGACTGTAAATGCCTAACTGGTTGCTACAACAACTGTGAATGCTTGAAATGCATGACTGACTTGTGACTGTAAGTGACTGGTTCTGACTGGCTGCCACATAACAGAGGCAGTGAAATGTTTGAAAGGAAAATTGGAACCAGTGATGCAGATATGAATGCGCGAGCAGGGGCGGTCTCGCCTCCCCCTCCCCCTCTTCTTCCTCACCCTCCCTATGCACCAACACCGCTCCTCCCTCCCTTCTCACTGTCTCCCATACACCAACAAAGAGTCTTCAGTGCAGTTAAATGTTCACTTATTTTATGTATTGTTTATATTTATACCTGATTGTTTTTTGTGGGAAAAATATGAGTAGTATTCTGTATAAAATGTATTTTTAAGTTAATATTTTTGGGGGTGTGGAGTTTACATTATTTCTTATGGCTAAATTCATTGGTTGACAAATTTTTGGATGATGATGTGTCTGGGAACGGATTACGATCGTGAACAAAGGTACCACTGTACTGTGTGCTGGTCTCGCTGCGGTTTTTAGCAACATGTCTTGAGTCGACATTCAGGCACGGGGGGGGGTGGGGTGGGGGTTGGAGGTTGAACAGGGTCTTGGCTGCGAGGTATCATGTGAACATTCAGGTTCCTTCCCGGCCGTGTGTGGCTTTGGGGCACCTATTGTGGCTGTCTCTCTCTTCCTCGTCTTGAGACCTGTGGTGCTGCCGCCTCTCGGGTAAGTCCCTCCTTTTACTTATCTTTGGGTAGTTAGCTTCAGGGAGCCGACGGGGCTCCCAACAGAAAACAGCGTTGAATATAATGAAATGCCATTTTCTTAGTGAGCCTGGAGGCTCCCTGACACCTTCCCTCTATCTGGTCAGTGGTTTTCATCATTCAAGAACTAGAATGGTGGGCTGCCTGCTACCCCCTACCCCTTCCTACCACCCATTTTCTGGATGAGCCTATAGGATGACTGCCGAGTTCCTTGTCCAAAACTCGGGAAGGAATCACACCGCAAATGGTGTTTCATTACATTCAACTCTGGATTTTTCACTCTCCCCGGAACATTTGTTTTATATCACCTATTTTTCAAATTCACCACACATTTAAATATCTTGGGACACCACTCATAGTCATCAACCTTTAATACAATACTTAGGCACTAGAAATATCCTTAAGCTCCTCTGATGTAGCAGTGTGTGTAATTACCTAAGTGTAGTTAAATGATGAGAGCTATGCTTGTTGTGTCCCGTCTTCCCAGTACTCCTTGTCATGTAACGCTTTGAAACTACTGACAGTTTTGGCCTCCACTACCTTCTCACTTAGCTTGTTCCAACCATCTACCACTCTGTTTACAAAAGAAAACTTTCTAATATTTTTCTGGCATGTGTGGGGGTGACTCTGAACCCCCCACTGGGAATAAGAGCCTCAAGTTTGAGCCATTGCAGTATTGTGCTTGCTCAGAAAGTATTTAACATTCATTATAAAGTGAATTTGTAACATTTGACAGATTTAATCAAATGTTCTGCTTTCTTTTAGATCTGAAAGGCAAATTCAAGAGGATGTGTCCACAGTGCATGACTGCCGTTCATGTTCGAATTCATGTCTGTGCTTGTGGACACAGCTTTCTTAAGGAAAAACTGGAAGTTGACAAGAAAAAGGAGGCCCATCAGCTGGTGATGGGGAAGAAAGCTGCCAAGAACAACACGCTCACCCGGTCATTTGCTACTCTTCAGAAACATGTACTGTAATATAATTTATTCTGTTTACAATATCATTATTTACCTACATAATGTACTTACATATAATTACTCTAACAGAAATAATAACTTTAATTCCACAAAAGTACTGTATAGAGCAGTGGTCAGTACAGTGAAGTCACAACTGATAGGTCCCGAGTAAGATTTCCATGATAGAAGTGGGATGTTTGGGCATGGTTTCTTTTTACCTAGCTGTAAATAGGTACCTGGGAGTAAGGCAACTATTGTGGATTGCATACAGCAATTGTTCTAGGGAGACCTCGATAAACTGAACAGGTTTACTGTCCCCGACAATGGGGGACCAAACCATATTCATTAGTAAACACTGAACATTATATTGAATATGTGGTATAATTTCCCAGGTAAAATGTAATGTACACAAAAATACAATAATTTACTAGGAATATTTGTGGAAGTGTAATGGAGACTAACATATTAAATAATATATTATTTCAGTGGGGAGCCCCTTTTTGCTCCTTGGAGCTATTGGATATTCGCTATACAGTATTAGTCTGGGGCTTCAGTCGATGGAGTTCTGCCTACTGGGGACCACGAGCCAAAACCTTACCCCCTCAGAGAGGCGCAAGGAGCAATGGCCTAAGGAAACCTCCTTGTACAATGTTACCTTGGTTTTTTAATTTAATCTGTTCCCAGCGATCGAAAAAAGACCCAATTCCTTAGTACAGTGGTACCTCGGAATACGAGTTTTTCGGAATATGAGCAGGATTTGCTCGGAAAATGTGCCTCTGAAGGCGAGGGTTACTTCGGAACACGAGTTTGTTGATAC
The DNA here is from genome assembly GCF_040958095.1 of Procambarus clarkii. Classification (NCBI taxonomy): domain Eukaryota; kingdom Metazoa; phylum Arthropoda; class Malacostraca; order Decapoda; family Cambaridae; genus Procambarus; species Procambarus clarkii. The sequence goes on along the minus strand of NC_091190.1, from coordinate 8,813,323 downwards.
GCGTACAGTTGTTTGTTGTTGTTAAAGATTTGCTACCTGGAACAAAAAGTTCCAAGTAACACGGGCTATGGTGAGCCCGTAGATAGTTATACGCGTACAGGCCGACTAGCACGTGGTGGCACGGCAATCGCGCCTCAGTTTACCAGTACCTTGCGCCCAGTGACTATCCCGCCTGAATTCGCCACAAGGATTTATAGTTTTTTGTCGGATTTTTGGTCATTTGAGCATAAAAGTTATTATATATCTCGCCATGGGCCCCAAGAAAGCCAGTGGTAAGGTTCAAACTAAGAAAATAGTTGTTAGTAGAGGATGTCCCTTCTTCATTAAGAAAAATGTGTGAATTATGGGAAGAACTGCAAAGTTTTGTTGAAAAAACTCGCCCAGATAAAGCTGTAGCAGGCCGTTGCATTGACCTTTTAAATGACAATGTGATGTCTTACTACAGACAAGTGTTAAAATGTAGGGAAAAACAAGTGTTTTTAGACAGATTCTTAGTAAGACAAGCGAGTCTTAGTGGTATGCAGGCAAAACGTGCCAGTGTGTGCACACCAGTGAAGTCCTCACTGCCTGATGTTATAATGGAAGGGGACTCCCCCTTCCAAACAGTAACACCTCTTCCTCCCTCCTCCTCACCATCTTCCATACACCAACAGCATTCATCAGCAAGGGTAAGTAATAACTTGAACATAGTTTTGTAGGTTTATTTAGATGAATTAGGTATAAAATTTAGTTTGAAGTGAGGTTTTTGGGTAGTCGGGAACGGATTAATTCATTTCCCATTATTTCTTATGGGGAAATTAGCTTCGGAATACGAGTTTTCGAAATACGAGCTGTCTCCAGGAACGGATTAAAATCTTAAACAGAGGTACCACTGTATTTATCCAGCTGGCTCAGCTTTTTCTTGTGAGGCTGGGGCTTTGGGGGGACGGCTCGGCTGCCGGGTCCTGCTGTAGAGGTTCCCGGGGCTGGGGAAGGGCTGACTTATGGTCCCTTGGCTCCCATTGGATCCCGTTGGACCCCGCCAGGGCTCTCTACCCTCTGAGTGGAGCTTGCGGTTACGGGGAGTGGGTTTTTTTTCTTTCCCCCCTTTGCGTACGAGTTGTTGGGCATCGGGCCCTCTCCGGGTTCGGTTCCTTGTCCCTTTGGGTCCGTCGGTTCCGTCCTGTTGGTGGGTCCTCTTCTCTGTTTTCTCACCCTTCTTCTCTGGGATAGGACTTCTCCGTAATGTCGAGGTCATGTTCCCCTCGTATCGGGGTTCTGCATGCCATTTGGTCTCAGGTGCGACTGTGCCTTTATGAGCCTTCATGATTTTGTGCTTGCTTCTGTCAGATCTCGAAGGTTCGGGAAGGTCTTCAATTCTTCCCGTATTATTGCAACGTTTGTCGTCTTCTGATGAGACTTCCTCCAGTCCTTTCTAGGACTCGTTGGTCCTCTTCCGTACTTCTTCTTGGTTTTCGGTAGTCTTGTTCTTTTGTAATTATATCTTCTCTCCGTGTTCTGTCTTGACACTGCTAATATTCCTTAAATTCTCATAGTTGGAGCCATCCCCGCCGGGTGGGTTGTGCGGTTTGGACCTCATGTGTCCTGCGTATGCGCCGTGGGAGTTTTTATTTATGGACGGTGTACACAGGTGTTGGTGTTCCGCGTCCTTGTTTTCTTGGGTGCTTTGCCTCTCTCGCTCCTCTTATCTCTCCAATCCAAGCCCCGTAGATACTGGGGGTGTTCTGGATTACCAATATGAGAAGGATGCCTAGTTTTTCTCTACCTACGGGTGTGGGGCGCCACATTCCACCCTTCCTTGCTCTTCTGCACGTGCGGCTCTGGCCTTATTCCACTAGCGGTGCCCCCAGAATATTCTCGGCTCTGATGAGTCGTGACACGTTAGTGCCTATGCTCTGCAGGTGAGTTTATGCAGTCGGCTACCTCTTTCAGTCAGGCGCTGGTTCATGGTTTTTGGATGAGTGTTGGGGATTAGTTGTGGTGTTTTGTTTGGCCCTGGTTGATTACCTGGTTGATTACCTGGTTGATTACCTGGTTGATGGGGTTCTGGGAGTTCTTCTACTCCCCAAGCCCGGCCCGAGGCCAGGCTTGACTTGTGAGAGTTTGGTCCACTAGGCTGTTGCTTGGAGCGGCCCGCAGGCCCACACACCCACCACAGCCCGGTTGGTCTGGCACTCCTTGGAGGAATAAATCTAGTTTCATCTTGATGATGTCCACGGTTGTTCCGGCAATATTTCTCATGCTTGCTGGGAGGACGTTGAACAACCGCGGACCTCTGATGTTTATACAGTGTTCTCTGATTGTGCCTATGGCACCTCTGCTCTTCACTGGTTCTATTCTGCATTTTCTTCCATATCGTTCACTCCAGTACGTTATTTTATTGTGTAGATTTGGTACTTGGCCCTCCAGTATCTTCCAGGTGTATATTATTTGATATCTCTCTCGTCTTCTTTCTAGGCCCATTACGTGCTTTTTCCTGTGGCCTTCCTTGTTCGTCTGTGTTATTTGTTAACGGGGCCGGTGGGGCACGGCCCTGTCTTTCGAGGTCTAATCATGGACACTCATTCCTTGACCGTTGTGCAGTGCCTGGCTGAGCCCTTCCATATACATTGGATTCTCTGTGTGTAGTAGGTCATGTCCCTTTTGTTCCCGATTGCTGCCTGTCTTCATTCCTCATCTTCCTTCTACACTCTTGTCCCTAGCTGCTGGAGCTTGGAATGTCTTTCTGGTCTTTTTCTTGCATTTTTCTGTTTTTCTCCTCTCCTACACATTATTGTAATTACCTAAGTGTAATTACCCAAGTGTAGTTACAGGATGAGAGCTACGCTCGTGGTGTCCCGTCTTCCCAGCACTCTTTGTCATATAACGCTTTGAAACTACTGACGGTCTTGGCCTCCACCACCTTCTCACCTAACTTGTTCCAACCGTCTACCACTCTGTTTGCGAAAGTGAATTTTCTTATATTTCTTCGGCATTTGTGTTTAGCTAGTTTAAATCTATGACCTTGTTCTTAAAGTTCCAGGTCTCAGGAAATCTTCCCTATCGATTTTATCAATTCCTGTTACGATTTTGTATGTAGTGATCATATCACCTCTTTTTCTTCTGTCTTCTAGTTTTGGCATATATAATGCCTCTAACCTCTCCTCGTAGCTCTTGCCCTTCAATTCTGGGAGCCACTTAGTAGCATGTCTTTGCACCTTTTCCAGTTTGTTGATGTGCTTCTTAAGATATGGGCACCACACAACAGCTGCATATTCTAGCTTTGGCCTAACAAAAGTCGTGAACAATTTCTTTAGTATATCGCCATCCATGTATTTAAAAGCAATTCTGAAGTTAGAAAGCGTGGCATAGGCTCCTCGCACAATATTCTTTGTGTGGCCCTCAGGTGATAGTTTTCTATTTAGAACCACCCCTAGATCTCTTTCTTTATCAGAATTCTTTAAAGATTTCTCACATAATATATAGGTTGTGTGGGGTCTATGTTCTCCTATTCCACATTCCATAACATGGCATTTATTAAAATTAAATTCCATTTGCCAAGTGGTGTTCCATATACTTATTTTGTCCAGGTCATCTTGAAGGGCATGACAATCATCCAAGTTTCTTATCCTTCCTATTATCTTAGCATCATCAGCAAACATGTTCATATAATTCTGTATACTAACGGGTAGATCATTTATGTAGACAATAAACATCACTGGTGCAAGAACTGAACCCTGTGGTACTCCACTTGTGACATTTCTCCAGTCTGATACATTGCCTCTGATCACTGCCCTCATTTTTCTATCAGTCGGAAATTTTTTCATCCATGCTAGAAGCTTATCTGTCACCTTTCCAATATTTTCCAGTTTCCAGAACAAGCTCTTATGTGGAACTCTGTCGAAAGCCTTTTTTAGGTCCAGATAGATGCAGTCAACTCAACCATCTCTTTCCTGTAATATCTCTGTTGCTCGATCATAGAAACTGAGTAAATTTGATACATTGTGTGTTTTAGTATGTGCTTTTTGGCTCTACTAATGCTAGGTTGGACTTCATCCACGTTCAATTCCCTGATTTTGCACCACACCTGTATTTGGTTATGGTCCTGAGTGTTTATCTTCTCCTTGTTTGGCACTTCCAGTTTCTGGGTTGCCCTGTATGCAGGTGGATGTCACTTCCGTTCTGCCTCTCCTGCCCATGCAGTTTCTTTTCGTTGGGCCGGGAGGTGGTGAGTTTCAGGCTGGGTTTGTGTTCTCTTTTGGGCAGTGCATTTTTGTTTTCGTGCTGTTCATGTCCTGGTTTGTTCTCCTCATACCTTACTCGGTATTGTGTGCTCGAGACTCTGCCTCGAGTCTCTCACCATCTGTTGGTGTTCAGGTTGCTTTGTTGATGGTGTCCCACCTGCGTGCTTCGTCTCGGCGACGGTGTGGGTTTTTTGGCGGTCCTTCTTTTTCATTTTGTCCCTTTGTAGGTTTGCTGCATTTTGTTGGCGTGGTCTTGTCCTTCTCTTGTGGAGGTTCAGGGCCGTCATCTTGCCACATATTGTCGCCTTGTCTCGTGTGGCGCTGGCGGAGTTGTTCTGGGTTGCTTCGGTTTTGGTGTTCCCTCTGCACCCCTTCGCAAGCTGTCTCTGGCAGGGTTCACCTCCCGGCCTGCTCTTGTGCCGCTTGAGCCGTCCTGGTTCTTGGATTGGGTGCTCTCTTTTCTTCTCCTCGGTTTGTTGTGGCTCCTTCAGTTCTGAATTGTTTTCTGAGGCTCTTTTCTTGTTGGCATTGGCCTCTGGGGGTCGGGTCGGGGTGCTTCATGCTCTCCTCCAGCGCCAAGGTTTTGGCTCTTTTGGCCCTCGTGATAGATTTGTTCGCTTCATAGACTCCATAGACTAATGCCCCGGTCTAATATATCACACAATAGCCCGATAGCTCCAGCAAGCCTCCAGGGCTCACCCAGAAAATGGAGTTTCATTACATTCAACGCTGTTTTCTGTGGAGAGCCCCTTCGGCTCCCCAGATCTATATCAGACTGATGTGTGTATATTAGACTGTGGCAACAGTCAATCGTTCTAAGTTAACAAGTTCAGTTAACAAGTTAACAGTCAACAGTTCTAAGCCTACCGGGGACCAGAGCCGGAACCTGGCCACCTCAAGAGAGGCACGAGGAGCAATGGCCTCAAGACACCCCTGTGTAACTGAAAGCAGTCTTTGTCTGCCATCTACCAGATCAGGCACCCAGAAAGGTAGGAATTTCAAAACAAACTACTGCTGGCCAAAAAATTGCAAACCGAAAGCGAAAAAGCAAACAGAACTCCCCAATCAAAAACCGGGAAACAAACATGACGTCACCACAACCCCCCACGCATCCGTCTGCGCAACCCCCCCCCTCCTCTCTGGGAGGGGGGATGGGGGGTCCCAGACCTCCACGCCGGCAATTCTCTCCAGTTTAAAGGCTGTTGTGATGGCGAACGGTAGATCACTCTGGCTCCACTCTTTGTGCAGTGCGGTGTTGTTGCTCTGTATTGGTGGTGTGTGAGCCAGGAGTAACACAAGAGTACTGGGGCTGCATGCACCTAAGGCTACCTTCCCTAGGTGCTCCGTAAGTACTGCCTATGTGGCTTCAGGGTTATCTTCCATGAACCATTCAGGAGCAGCTACCTCCGTGTGGTTCTGTCGCTGCTCGGTGATTGCCCGTCCTTGGGGGTTCAGCTGGGGAGGTTCTTACTCCTGTTTTCCCTTGGGCAGGAGGTAGTTTCGTCGCTGGCTGGGGTGCGAGGTACTGTGCAGCTGTCTGATATACGCATAGTAACCGGTTCTGTTCACTTGGCGATGTTGTGCTTTTGTGGGGGTTTTCTTTTGTTTTTGTTTTGTTTTGCCTGGCAGGAGTCTGCCAGGTGTGGTGGTAGGACCACTAGTAGGTTTTTGGTGGCTCTCCATTAGGTTTCCCTGCTTGCACATGTTGCAGGGGTTCAGCTTTTAGATTGTTTGCTTTGTAGTTCTGGAATAACCGGTTAGCATTACCTTGAGGGCTTCCCTTAGCAGTCAGATTAAGGGCCCTGGAAACCCCCATTGGGGCTCAGTGGTCCAATATAAGAGACCTCTGAGTCCCACCTCGCTTTGTGCGAGTTTGAAGGTTGCTCTGTCCCCCTGTCTCAGGGTGACATTCGCCGTCTGCCTCTGCCCTGCTGCCTATTGGGGTCAGTGACACCTATGACCCGGAGTCCTGCAAGTGGTGTTCTTTGCTTGTACTGTCTCCACTCGATTATCCGGACTATATGGGAAGGATCCCCAGCCGGATAATCACTTGTTCCAGATAATAGTACTTTTTCACCTCTGAGTTCAAAAGGGACCATTTCCAACAATTTTTATACCACACTCGTGATTTGAATTGTCACACACTAATTAGTGTGGGGCTGGGTGGGTGGTTAGTAACCTAGCTGGTAGGTGGGCAGGGAAAGTGGTTAGGCAGGCAGGTGGGTTGGTAGGCAGGCGGGTTGGTAGGCAGGCAGTCATAGGTGGGTTCAGGCAAGTGGGTTTTGGATGAGTGGATGGCAGGCAGATGGGCTTGGTGGGTGAACAGGTTCGAGCAGGCAGGTGGGTGAATAGGTTGGTGGGTGGGTGAATAGGTGGGTGGGCGAGCAGGCAGGTTGGTAAACAGGTGGGTGGGTGGATTGGCAGGTAGGTGGGTAAACAGGGAAGTAGGTGAACAGGTGGGTGGGTGGGGTGAGCAGGCAGGTGGGTGGGTGGGCGAGTATTCAGGTGGGTGGGTGGGCGAGCATTCAGGTGGGTGGGCTATCAGGCAGGTGGATGAACAGGTGGCTGGGTGGATTGGCAGGTGGATGAACAGGTGGCTGGGTGGATTGGCAGGTGGGTGTGCAGGCAGGCAGGTGGGTGGGCAGGGAAGTGGGTGAACAGGTGGGTAAGTGTGCGTGCAGGCAGGCAGGTGGGTAAACAGGTGGGTGGGCAGGGAAGTGGGTGAACAGGTGGATGAGTTGGTGAGACTGGAACAGACAGATGACACATGTGATCTCCTGCCTGGTCCCCCCCCTTCCCCCCTCCCCCCCCCACGCCAGCCTTCCCATCTACCCTCCACATGTGTTTACTAGTTGTGTTTTTGCGGGGGTTGAGCTTTTTTGCTCTTTCCGCCCGCCTCTCAACTGTCAATCAACTGTTTACTACCTTTTCTGTGGGGAGCCCCTACGGCTCCCTGGAGCTTATCGGGCTAATGTGTGTTATGTTAGACCGGGACATTAGCTAAGGAGTTCAGACCTACCAGGGACCAGCGCCAGAACCTGGCCCCTTCAGAGAGGTTTCAGGGAGCAATGGCCCTGGAAAACCCCATATGGTTGGGGGTTTTCCTTATCTGCCATCGACCGGGGTTAGGCACCCAGAAAGGTAGGCGTAACAAAACAAACCCCACATGGTAAGAAACTACAACAAAAACCGAACAGAGAGGTAGAAAACTCCCTACAATCCCAAGGAAACAAGCAAACAAGCAAACATCACACTTTACTGCCGCGCCGATCGTCCGCGCAGCCCTCCCCACCCCGGGAGGGGGAGGGGGGAGCCCCGGACCTACCGCGCCGGCTGCCAAGCTCCAGTTCGTTCGCTAATGTCAACCGGGATTGACGCTTCTCTGGCCTCAGTTTCCTAGGCGGTGTTTGCCTTGTGTGGCGTTCACTGCCGTGTGTTGTGGTGTGCGGTGGCCAGGAGTACTTCATCAGTGCCGGGGCTGCATGTGCTTAGTGGCTGACTTCCCTAAGCGCCCTGTGAGTACTGCCCTTGCGTTACAGGGTTATCTTCCCTGGGGCGTTCGGGAACCATTCCCGTAGAGGTTCTTGCTGCTCGGCATTTGCCTCGCCCTTGGGGCCAGCTGGGGCTTGGGGCCCTTGTTTGGCCCTGGGTAGGGATTGGTATTGTGCTGGTTAGGGCGTCAAGGTGTTGCGCAGCCTGCCACCTAAGCGGCGGCCGGTTTCTGTTGCCTCTGGAGACGGTGTACTTTTGCGGGGTTTTTCTTTTGTTTTTCATTTTCTTGCCTGGTGGGGGTCTGCCTAAGGTGGTTATAGTTCCACTGGTAGTGTTTGGCGGCCCTCTGCTAGGCCCCCGTGCTTGTACACGTCTCAGGGGTTTTCAGTGCTATAATCTACCCTCTTGTTTTGTTTGGGTTTCTTAACCGGTTAGCAACACCTTGCCCGGGCTTCCCGTAGTTGTTACCCTACGGGCCCTGGAAACCCCTGTCTGGGCTCGGGGGACCATTGAATGTGTCTTCCGGGTTCCAACCCGTCTTGAACGGGATCGTTGGTTGCTGTTCCCTTGTCTCCGGGTGACAGTCGCCATTTTTACCTCCGTCATGCTGCCTGTTGGGTCACTGACACCTTGACCCGGAGTCTTGCGAGTGTTTCTCTGCTTGTTCTCCAGTACTCTCCTGATGTTATTACTGTTCAGAGTACAGGCGGCATCCGTGTTGCAAGCTAGGTTAGGTTGCTGCAACATGCTAGGTTGGTTTCCCACTCGAATGCCCCGTGGCCGCCCCGTTTGGTTAGGTGCTGCTCGCCCCTTTCTCTCCATGTTCCCGGCTCCGGACCGTCTGCGGGTTTCGGGGTCGGGGCGGGGTTCAGTTGCGGCAGAGACTCGGGCGGTTTTCGGGGGATGCCCCGTTCGGGTTGGGGACGGAGGTTTGAGCCTGTGCCTCCTGCCAAGGCTTCTGGGTCTTACCAGCGGCCCTTTCTTGTTGCCTTTCCCATGGGCTCTTGCTTTTCTTTAAGGGCGGAGGGCTTGGAGGACGGCTCTGCCCCGGGGCCTCTGTTGTTGGTTCCCGGGGCTGTGGGGGTTGCCTGCTAGCAGTTCTGGGGCGGTTTTGCCCCTTCAGGGGTTTTTCTGCTGTTGGGCGTCGTTTTTCGCCCTTCCAGACTGCTAGCTTCCCACATTTGCTGGCGTGTTTTTGTGTATTAAGCGTCAGTCACAGCCCCTGCTGGCGGCCATTTTCGTCTGCCGGTTTCCCGGCGTGGCCACCAGGGCGGCGTTGCGGTTTGTTTACATGCGTCTGGGTGTGCGAGCGAGCGTCTCTGGTGAGTTTTCAAAAACTTTGCAGGGTTTTTGTTCTCCTGTTGTCGTTTCTTTGTTTTTCTGGTGTTTTCTTGCCGTTGCCTGTTCCTCTGGGAACGTTTGGGTGTTGATTTTGGGTCTGAGCCTCTGGGTTTAGGCTCAGTGCCCCTGGCTGGTATGCTTGCTCCCACACCTTGCCCCTCGGTTTTCGGTCTGTTGGGACCGTTTTCTCAGGGCGTTCTGCTGGGGTCTGTGCTTTGCCTTTTAGTGGTGTTCTCCGCCGGCAAATGTGGTGGTTTGGGCTCCCCCTGGTTCGATTCTGGGTTCCTTTGGGTTCCTTGGTTTCGTTCTGGAGGTTTCTTCCTCTTGGGCCCCCTTTTGTGGGTTCAGGGGACTTTGTTTCCTCGTGTGACCCGGTTCTGCCTTTTGGGGTTCCGGGGTCTTCCTGGCTTGCAGACTGAGCTTTTTGGGTCTTGGCACATGTTGTGGTTGTGCTGGGACTTTGTGGTTTTGCTGTCGAGGTGGGCCTTTTGATGCAGTTTTGTGCCTTCTTTGCCTGGCCGGCGTAGTGCTCTTTGCCACTAGTCGGCGGCTTGTGCTTTTACAATATATGTCCTCACCTAGTTGTGCTTGTGGGGGTTGAGCTCTGGCTCCTTGGTCCTGCCTCTCAACCGTCCGTCAACAGGTGTTTCGGTTCCTGTGCCTCTTGGGCTCTGTCATGTCTACATGTGACATTGTATGGGGGTCAGCCTCGTTACTTGTGTGAGGAGTCGCCACATTACTTCTTAGTGCCTTCCCGTTCCCATTCTGACACTCGGGGGGGGAAAAAAAAAAAAAAAAAAAAAAAAAAAAAACTTTAATTCTATCTGTGGCTCTTTTGGGTACTCAGTTTCCACCTGTGTCCCCTAGTGCGTGTGCCCCTTGTGTTACATAGCCTGTCCTTCTCAACCCTGTCGATTGTTGGGTTGAGTTATCCTTCTCAACCCTTGGGTATCTTGTATGTGGTGATCAGGTCTCCCCTCACTTCCTCTTCCAGCGAAGTGTGGTTTCATTCCCGTAGTCTCTCCTCATGACTTCGGTAGTGTACTTTTTCTTTCTGAAGGGGTTCTGTTCCCTTCTCTGTTGACTGGGCGCTGGGGGAGCAGCTCGCTCTGTTGCCTCTCGCTTGGTCCCGCTGTTGGTGGGCGCTTTGGGTTGTCTTCCGGCCTCTGCTGGCGTCGGAGGACGGCTTCTCCCCCTTGGGGGGGGGTTCAGAGCTGGCGGGGTGGGCTTCTTCCCTGCGCTTCGTCATTTCTTCTTCGTGGGTGCGTGGGGCGTGGTCGGTCCGCCCCATCCTTCTGGGCTTCCCGTCTGCTCTTTGCAGTCATGAGCTTTTCCAGTCTGCAGTTCTTCTGGACTACTTCCGTCTGCGCCCTGGATCCTCTGCCCTGCTCGGAGGACTGTTGTCTCCTGTTCGGATTCTGTTAGGGCCGGGTGCATGGATGGTGGACCTGGACCTCCAGGTCACTTCTTGGCACGTTCCTCTCCAGTTTTTCTGGGGCTAGCACGGTTGGTAATTACCTATGTGTACTTACCTAAGTGTAGTTACAGGATGAGAGCTACTCTCGTGGTGTCCCGTCTTCCCAGCACTCTTTGTCATATAATGCGTTGATTATATTTGTCATATTGTCATATAATGATTGTCATATGTCATAATGTCTTCATATGTTTGTCATACAATGCTTTGGTGGTGGGGCTTCAGGTTTGCTGTTTTTATTGCATTCCCTATTTTGTGAAGGGCACTTTGTATACTCTTTGCATCTTTACCGGATCTTAGTGCCCTGTCTGCGTCTGAGATTCGGTGTCTGGCCTACCTCGATGACTGGCTGGAGTGGGCTCCCAGTCAGTCCGCTTGTCTGCTCGCCAGGGGATGGTTCTTTCCAGATCGCTGGGTTTGGTTTCCTGGTGATCTGGAGGTTTTACCTTCTGTTTCCGTCCCGGGTTCGGACCTGGGCCTTGTTTCAGGCTCTTGGGCCCCTCATTGTCTTCCCTCCAGAAGTGTTACTGTGGCTGTGGTCCCGCCTTTGGCTGTTCAGGAGGGGGTCCCGGGTTGCTCAGCGGTTGCTTGGGCGGTTGTGCGGGAGTTTGCACTTCGGCGTGCTTGTCTGCCCGCGGAGTCGGGTTTGGCTCCGGCGTCGGTTGGTTCCTACGGAGACTCCACTTCCGCCTCTTGCATTCCTTGGGTTCCTCTGGGGGATCTGGTGTTGGTGCTGCGTCACCAGCTTCCTCTTTGGGGTTTTCGGGGTTCCGTGCCTTGGCGGCTCCCCGAGCCTTCGCTCGATGTGTTCACGGACGGGTCGTCTCTCGGCTGGGGCTTTGTGACCAGTGCTCACCAGGTCGGCCGAGGTCGATGGAGTCTGTCTTTCCGTCGGGCTCACAGCCCGGTTCAGGTGTTCATGGCTGTCTGGTTTGCGCTTCGGAGGGTTTGGGTCACTAGGTACTCTACCATTCAGCTCTGTTTGGACTGTTCTCTGGTGGTTCTTGCCGGAACCACAGGGGGTTTGGTTAACCATGTGGTTCGTGTCCGGGGTGTGTCCTGCGTCCTGGTGGACAGCTGTCTCGGTTCATTCCTCTTCGTGGGTTGGCCAGTCGTCGCCGATTCGTTTTGTTGGCTCTGTTGGGCTTATGGACTCCTGGCCATGGACGTCTTCGGGTCGGCGTGGTCTAGGCGTCGCCCGTTTTGTGGCGCCCTTCCCACCTGCGAGGACTTCACGGTGGAGGCTTTCGGCAGGCCTGGTCGAGGTGGGGGGTACCTGTACCTCTTCTCCCGGTCCAGCTGTTGCTTCGGGTTCTGGCTCAGTTGCAGCCCATTCCCACGAGAACAGTCCTTATGGTTCCACTGTGGCCGGCCCGGCCTTCTTTTCAGACGCTGCTTGATAGGTGTCCGTACCCGGGGCGTTTTTCCTGAGGCTTCGCCTCTTTCAGCAGGCCGAATCGGTCCTGTCCGTGACTGGTTCGGCCTTCTCTTTGGCTCTTCGCGTCTGGTATTTTGACGCAGGTATCGCCATCTCTATGGTGTTCAGGTGGCTTTGTTGACGGTGTCCCACCTGCGAGCTTCGTCTTGGAGACTGTATGACGTTTATTACGTCTTCTCGCGTTTTGTTTCCCCTCCGGCCTGCTCATGAGTCGCCTGAGCCATCCTGGTCCTTGTTCAGGGTGCCTTCTTCTCTTCCCCTCAGTTTGTGGTAGCCCCTTCGGTCTCAGTTTCCTCCTCTTTGGTACTGGTGGTAGCTTTATTGGTGTGCAGCCTTTCTCTGTCCTGGCGACGGTCGAGACGGCTGCTTTCCGGAGGGGTTCTTGGGGTATTGGTACTTGTTTGGTTTGGCCGGGGGGTGCGTCCTGTGTTGTCCAGTTGTGCTTTTTGCTGTTGCTGGCGTACCGTGCCGGGGGATGCGCTGTGGTTGATCCGGTTCCTTCGTTCCCTGTTTTCAGGGCTCGGGTCTCCCGGGTCGTCCGCAGTGTTTTCCTTCTTACTGCGGTCTGTCTTTGCGCCCGTGCTGTTCAGACGTTTGCAGCAATTGCTGCTGTGTTGGTGACGTCTCGGGCTCATTTCGGGCGCAGGGAATTGTGGGTCGCACAGGTTTTTGGCCGCCCATCCATATGTGCGTCTGTTCTTGGGCGTTCTTGTTGCCTTGGGTCGCAGGTTTGCGACCGGTTGTCTTGGCTTTGCGTTGCAGAGTTTGTGGCGGCCGCCTCCCGGGTTAGCCCTTTCTTTTCCTTCTCTTTGGGTATGAAGCTCCAGGGAGCCGTAGGGGCTCCCCACAGAAAACCAGCGTTGAATGTAATGAAACGCCATTTTCTGGGTGAGCCCCGGAGGCTCCCTGGAAACCCTCCCTCCCACCGGTCGGCGGTTTTTTCGCGTTGGTTGAAGCTTAGCTTCCGAACTGGAGCTTGGCAGCCGGCGCGGTAGGTCCGGGGCTCCCCCCTCCCCCTCCCGGGGTGGGGAGGGCTGCGCGGACGATCGGCGCGGCAGTAAAGTGTGATGTTTGCTTGTTTGCTTGTTTCCTTGGGATTGTAGGGAGTTTTCTACCTCTCTGTTCGGTTTTTGTTGTAGTTTCTTACCATGTGGGGTTTGTTTTGTTACGCCTACCTTTCTGGGTGCCTAACCCCGGTCGATGGCAGATAAGGAAAACCCCCAACCATATGGGGTTTTCCAGGGCCATTGCTCCCTGAAACCTCTCTGAAGGGGCCAGGTTCTGGCGCTGGTCCCTGGTAGGTCTGAACTCCTTAGCTAATGTCCCGGTCTAACATAACACACATTAGCCCGATAAGCTCCAGGGAGCCTCCGGGGCTCACCCAGAAAATGGCGTTTCATTACATTCAACGCTGGTTTTTTTTTTTTTTTTTTTTCCACACCACACACACACACCCCCCAGGAAGCAGCCCGTGACAGCTGACTAACTCCCAGGTACCTATTTACTGCTAGGTAACAGGGGCACTTAGGGTGAAAGAAACTTTGCCCATTTGTTTCTGCCTCGTGCGGGAATCGAACCCGCGCCACAGAATTAAGAGTCCTGCACGCTATCCACCAGGCTACGAGGCCCCATGTGTCGACACGTGGGTGTTGACACTCTGTATGATGACTTTAACATATGTACCTTAAGTTCTGACCAATCCCATTTTATTTTATTGTCAATATTTAAATGAATAAATAGCAAACCAAATACTGTACTATTCAACTATTATAGTGTTATTTAATTAATATTCGTAACTAGATCTCCACAGCAATAAGAAAACAATATAATTTTTGCAACACCCCCAATGCCATCCCCCTTTGTTAGGCTTAATGCAGTCACATACACACACAACAGTTCTTCCTTCCTCCATGACCAACTCACTCCCTCCCTCCCTCCCTTCCTGACCAACTCCCTCCCTCCCTTCCTGACCAACTCCCTCCCTCCCTCCCTTCCTGACCAATTCCCTCCCTCCCTCCCTTCCTGACCAACTCCCTCCCTCCCTCCCTCCCTCCCTGACCAACCAACTCCCTCCCTCCCTCCCTCTCTCCAGTCACCACCCACCCACCCTACCCCCTCCTACACCATGAGGCTGAACGGCCGCAAGTTAAACCTCTCCAATTTTTTATCTGGCTCCCATGGACATTTTGGCCGGATATTGAGAACTTTATCCGGTCACAATTTTGTCCGTATAAGGGCGTTTTACGGATGTTCAAATCCCAGATAATCGAGTGTCTACTCCAACTCACCCAGTCCACCGAGACTGATATTTGGGTGCAGGCAGCTTTAGCGTTGCATGCATGGTTTAAGTTGCAGCAACGTGCGAGGTTGGTTGCCTTTCTGGATGCTCCACAGCTGCCCCGTTGAATTATACTGGTAGTGAGACTCGGGCAACTTCGGGGATTGCCCCTTCCGGATTGGCGGCGGAGGCATTTGAGCCTAGTCCTCCTGCTGGAGCTTTTGGGCCTGCCAGCGGGCCCCCCCTTCATCCCTGCTTTTCCGGTGGACTCTGCTTTTTCTCCAAAGGCAAAGGGTTTGGAGGACGGCTCGGCTTTGGGTCTTGACATGGAGGATACCGGGGCTGGGGAGGAGTTGACCTGGGGGGGCCTGGGCCCCACTGGTCCCTGCTTGGGTGTTTGGTACCCCTTGATGCGGGGCTTGTTGTTACAGGGGTTATCTTCTTGAGGTCATCTTGAGGTCATCTTGAGAGGATTTAAAGGATTTTTAGTGTCCCCGCGGCCCGGTCCTCGACCAGGCCTCCACCCCCAGGAAGCAGCCCGTGACAGCTGACTAACACCAAGGTACCTATTTACTGCTAGGTAACAGGGGCATAGGGTGAAAGAAACTCTGCCCATTGTTTCTCGCCGGCGCCTGGGATCAAACCCAGGACCACAGGATCACAAGTCCAGCGTGCTCCTGGCTCGGCCGACCGGGGGAGGGGTTTTCCTATCCCCCTCCCTGTACGATTTTGTTATGAGTTCGACTGCTCCCCAGGTTCGGTTCTGAGTTCCCTTGGGTTTCTCGGTTTCCTCTTTCTGAAGGTTTTTGACTTTCCACATCCCACCGAGGAAGGTGTGGGAGGCCCCTTGCGGCTTACCGCCTGCAAGACCTGGATTACGCCTCGATATTGAAGCCTTCTTCTTTTTGAGTTTGGCTCCTCTTTTCCTTATTGGGTGCATTACAAGGTACCAGAGTCTTCCTGGCTGGCAGACTGTTTTTTCTTCGTGGAGGGCTTGGCATTCATCCTGTCGGACTAAGCACTTGAATGGCGAGAGTTGCCTACGGTCATTCAGGTTTTCCTGGGGGATGATTTGGAGCACCTCAAGGCGTGCTTGTTTGCCCCCGTCCTTCCTTATGATGTCGGCCAGGTGCGGCTTCACGTGCAGGTTCCCTCCCTTTTGGCAACCCTGGTGGCCGAGGATTTGTGCGCCCATGGGCACTTAGCTTCAGTCTTGTTTCTTTTCCCTGCTGGAGCTGTCTTTGGACTGGCTCGTGCTGGGTGTGGAGGAGCTGGGTTCCGGGCCAGGGTCCGGTAGGCTTGCTTCAGCAGCTTGGGTGCAGGCTGCTTTGGTGAAGTTGTGTGCGCCGTTTCTGAGGGAGGCAGTGTCTGTTCTTCGCTTCTCGCCTTGCGTGCTGACAAGTGGTGCTCGTCCAAATTTTTGGAATCGTCTTGAGCCTTGGCTCTTAGATTTTCTTCCCCTTTTCTGGGGGGGAGCCCCTATGGCTCCCCGGAGCTTACTAGGCTGATATGCTAATGTCAGACTTTGGCATCAGTCATATGTATGGAGTTCTTATGGGCCTACTGGAGACCACGAGCCAGAACCTGGCCCCCTCTAGAGAGGCAAGGGGAGCAATGGCCTATAGAAACCCCTGTGTAATTGGAAGCATTCTATGTCTGCCATCAACCGGGTTAGGCACCCAGAAAGGTAGGCATCCCAAAACAAACCCCTATTCTGGTGAAAATTGCAATCAAAAGCCGAACGAGTGGATAGAACTCCCCAAACAAAAACGAGCAAACTAGTATGATGTCATCTGTCGTCGCACCGCTGTCTGTGCAGTCCCTCCCTCCCCGGGAGGGGGAAGGGGCAGCACCAGACCTACCGTGCGGCAATCCACACCCCAGTTCTTAAGGCTGATGCTATCGGCTCGGTTGTGTGCTTTGGCTCCAGTTTTTTCTGAGGAGAGCCCCGTCGGCTCCCTAATAATATCAGACTGCTAATATGCTAATATGATGCTAATATCAGACTTTGGCATCAGTCATGTGTATGGAGTTCTTAGGCCTACTGGGGACCACGGCCAGAACCGGGCCCCCCTCAGAGAGGCAAGGTGAGCAATGGACTATAGAAACCCCCGTGTAGTTGGAAGCATTCTATGTCTGCCATTGACTGGATCAGGCACCCAGCAATGTAAGCGCACCAAAACAAACCCATATTCTGGTTAAAATTGCTACCAAAAGCCGAATTAGTGGATAGAACTAACTCTCCAACAGAAAACAAGCAAACTAGTGTGACGTCACACGTCCCCGCCCTGCTGTCTGCGCAGCTCTCTCCCCCCCCCCCCCCCCAGGAGGGGAAAAGGGGGGAGCCCCAGACCCTTCACCCTGGCTACCCACACCTCAGTTCTTGAGGCTGATGCTATAGGCGAAGGTCGTGTGCTCTGGCTCCAGTGTCGCTACAGCACTGTGCTTCGTGTGTGGTGTTTGTTTTCTGTGGGTGCGAGAGCCAGGAGTTACCTTCAGTACTCGGGCTGCATGCGCCTAGGGCTGCCTTCCCTAGGTGCCCTGTAAGTACTGCCTTTGGGGCTTGGGGCCACCTTCCACAGGCTCCTCTTCTCGTTGAGATACTTTTAGCTCGTCATGGTTTAGTCAGTAGCGAGTGTACCTGGTTAATCCAAGGACATGGAGAACTATGCTTGATTTTTTTTTTTTTTTTTTTCCAGAGTAACAGACTGAGAGGAGGGGGTTACCGTGTTGCAGTCCTCTACTATAAAGAAGGCAACCAAAGATCAAAAAGGGGTATTCTTCCAGGAAGCAGTCTTACAGAAAAGCAAGGCAGTGCACTGGCTAAAATATTTTGTAGTGAGTACTGCATTTTTATCATTGTATAATACAAGTGATTTTTGTACAACATTTATATTGAGATTATCCACTGTTCATATTCAAATGATATAATACTAAGTAGATTAATAACAGACAAAATTTAAATTTGCATTATATATTTGAATACAGTATATTCATCATACACACAGAAGGCAGCTTTTTTTAGTTCAATTATTGAATAAAAGGAAGTTTCACATTATTGTGCAAATTTTGAGTCCAACTGTGTCAGTGGGAAATGTTCTCTATGTGAATATAGTTATTAGAGTCTGCAGATTCTGGGACAATAAGCTTGTATTTGTGTCAGTCTGAGAGAGAGAACGGGTGTGAACTCAAGAATGGCATGAGGGTACACCGAGGCATAATGTACAAACTTACGTTATGTGGATGTAAGCAAATGTATGAATTGGTCCACACCTGTGTTGATCTGTTGTTGGATCACTTGGTATACACTATACATCAGCGCTTATGAGACCTTAACCCTTGCATTGAATAAGGATTACTGCAGGGATTATCTGTATGTACACAGGAAAATAGTATTCAAAATAAGAGTTTTTGTCATCCTATATATATATATATATATTGTTAAAACCATACCCTAAGTATAGAAAAAATATCAAGTCACTTTTCAGTATGCAGCCCATCCTCCGAATACGGGGAGGTAAATGTAACGGCACAAGTAAGTGTAATTATGTACTATTTCTAGCAGTCAGGAATTGTACTTATTACACTTGGTATTAAACCGTACTGTCAAATAATCGCCAGAAATGCACCAAAATATTGTGAATACTGTATTTGAGTTTACCTGAAAAGCTCAATCGAAAACTACAACCTAACCTAACCTTCTTAGTGTATGAGGACAAGCATTTTATTGCTTCTTAATTACAATTAGTACTTAACCTATAGCTATATTGATATTATAATTTTATAAAACTAATAAAACAACTAAAGTCTTTCAATAAATTATAAAGTAACTCAGGATATTTTCAAATTGTGTATAAAATCTCTATTGTTTAATAAAACTGAAAAATAAATTCTTTATATTTAAAACTTGTGTATCTAGAATCGAACATGAAAACTTCATCCTAAAATTCTTAGTGTTTTAACAGAAAACGAGGAGAATATATGGGGCGGTAAATGTAACGGCACAAGTAAGTGTAATTATGTACTTTTCCAAGCAGTCACAAATTGTACTTATTACACTTAGTATTAAACCGTACTGTCAATTCGGAGGATGCATTGCAGGATGGCAGGTATTTACCGAAGGCTTCAGATGCCGATTAGAAACACCATGTACTGTTGCAAAGTACTTAAAATATCCTAGGATATTATGCATTATCCTAGGTATATGCAATTCAGGGTTAATAATTAACCATAGGCACGCAATTCTTGGACTGGTTATTGCGTTGAGTCCCCATCAGACCAAATGGTTGGGTATCCTTCCTTCACTCCATCCTATTCCAGATCTTTGTCATCATATCCCTTCCAAGTGCTATATTTATTTTCTGGAGGGAATCCTCTGGTGGCTTCCTAAAGATATCTTGCCGAGATTGATATATACTAGAGTCACATCAGTCTCAGAAGTTCTGTTTAGCCTACTGGGGACCAGAGCCAGACCTGGCCCCCCCCCCTTCACAGAGGCTCAGGAAGTGGGTGACAATCTGGCACCCCACCGGAAGAAGCCTTCAGAAAGTCAGCAAAACTTTACAGACAACTGGAGGGTTCACAGAAAATTAAGCCTCAAAACTGCCAAACAACAATGCAAATGATTTACACAAAACAATGGATTCACTCAAGCTAGCTTGAAACTCATTAGTACCAATTACTGCCACCAGATGGCCCAGTTGCAACCCTCAGTTAACTCTCCACCTCACTTCTGTTGCTGATGCTCTTTCTACTGCTACAGCTTGTTGTGCCTCCCGTTATTCAGATCACAGGCAACCCCCCCTCCCCCCCCCCCAAGAGCCGACCATTCTTGGACTCTGTTGTCCTGCGGGAAACTTTTGTTAGTGGATGCTTCACATGCTTGTTTTGGTTCTGGCTTGTTTGAACTTGGCTATTTTGGCATTTCAAGCTTCATGCACTCAAGGTTTTCTTTCCTGTGTGCTGGCTAATGCTGCTCTTGCATAGTCAGAATTCCCTTCTCTGGTATGTTTAGGATTTTGTCTTTGAGAGACCTGACCACTAGGTTGGGGATGTTCAAATATCAAATATCCTTGATTTGTTATTCAAATATCCTTGATTCTTCTGTTTGGGCTCTTGGCCGGTTCGCATTCTGGTTATGTTGGGGCACACTAAAATTTGTGTGTGCTTGTTTATACAGCACATAATGGTTGATGTTTGTAGTCTTGTAGTTTTGGCTGTGATTGGTGTCTGTTATTTTGGCGAGTGGCCCAGGTGCCTGGTGTGTTTGCTTTGTTACCAACCTTCAGACCCTGGGAATCTCCTGCATGTGTGTGACCTGATCTGTATGGTTCAGCCCATCAAGCCTGCTCTCCTGAGTGAGTTCGAGGGGTGTTCATCATCCTTACTACTGGATGATGATCATTCTTTCTCTCCTACCATGCTGCCTGGTGAGTCGGTAACATCTTTGACTGGTTCCTTGCTTTGATGGATTCCACCTCCCAGTTGGGGGCATTTCTGGCAGCTGCCGCTTTGTAAGCTAGATTTGCTTGTATTTGGCATTCGTGGCATATTGATGGACTGGATGCCCTGGAGTTGGTCTTGATGGTATTTAGAGACCTAGAATTAGAGGTGTTGGTGACCTCCACCTGAACCAAATCCACACCTCATCTTTCTTTCCCTGCAGATTTGGTTCATTCAGCTTCTGAATGAACCTTCTCCTTCCACTTCCCCTGGTTCCAGCTCCGAAGCATCTGAGGGTTTTGGAGCTGGGGTCAGGGGCTCAAGGTCTTGGGGTCTTATCCATGTTGATGGTGGAGGAAGTTGAGCTTTCCGGTATTCCCAGAGTTTGTCTGCTTGCCTTCACAACCACCCCCTTGCCCTAAGCTTTCTCCTTGGAAGGACACATTTCTGTCTCAGGCAAAGACTTTGGCTCTGCTTTTCAACCTTTGTGGCAGGCTTCCGGGGTTGAGGGGAAACCCGAGGAGTGCCCTTGGATGCCTTTCATCTCTTTGTGGTTCTTGGTCCTTTCTGCTAAGGAGTTCTGTATGGAGCCCCGTCGGCTCCCTGATGCTATCCAAACTGACATATGCCATATTAGTTTGGTGTCATCAGTCCCTGGAGTTCTGAATGCCTACTGGAAAACTGCAAACCAACTAGCGTCGTCCAATTGGCATCCGCTTGTTAGCACCCCCACCCTCCCTCGATGGGGAAGGGGGAGCCCACTCAGACAAGCGGGCAGCCCATCACCTCAGTACGTGACTGAGTTGCCTGGTGTTTACACGTCTCCTCTGGCCTCGCTTTCCTGTCTGGATTTTACCCTTGTGGCTGTGCCAGCTGTGTGTGGGGTGTCGGCCAAGTGTTCTCTTGTACGCTGGGCTGCGTGCACCAAGGGTTCCCTTTCCTAGGTGCCTGGTAAGTACTTCCCTTTCATTCTAGAGCTATCTTCTCTGGGACGTTCAGGTTTCTCTCCCATTTGAGGGCTTCGTCGTTTGCTGTTCTTGCCCTTGGGGTACATTGGGGGTCTTGGGCCTCCTGTCTTGCCCCAGGTAGGGAGTGGGTTTTACTGGTTGGGGCGCACTTTAGCCGGCACAGTTTGCATACACGGCAGCCGACAATTCTCTCTGGTGGTTAGTTGTTTGTGTGTGTGTGTTGCTTCAGGGGTATTTGTATTGTTTTGTTTTTAGCATATTCACTTGCTTTGACAGAGGAGGTCTGCCTAACTTCCCATTCGGCCTGCCTAGGTTGTGTTGGTGGCCCTCCTCTGTTGCCCCAAGGTTTCACAGCTACTTCTGGTTATCAATTTTCCTGCAACTGACAGGGCTTACCGGCTTAGCTAGCCCCAGTACCTGGGCTTCCCGTAGGGCTAATGTACCCTACAGGCCCTGGAAAACCCCATTTGGCTCGGGTACTATGGATGCATCTTCCGAGCCCTGTCTCGCCTTGTGCGATGCTGAAGGTTGTTCGTTGCCACTGCGTCATGGTGACGATCGCCCGTCCTGTCTCTGTCGTGCTGCCTGTTATGTGACATCTCCAACCCTGAGTCTTGTGGGTTTGTTATCAGCTTGTCATTTAGTTTCCCTGTTCCTTGTGAGGATGCTATGGGTCAGGCAGCGGCTTCGTTACATGGTAGGCGTTTTGTTGCAACGAGCCAGGTGGGTTACCCAGTTGGAAGCCCTGGAGCTGCCCTGCTTGGGGTTTTAGAACCAGGATTAGGGGCGTTGGTTATTTTCACAGTGGTTCCGTCCGTGCCCTTACTTCCTTCCCAAGTGGGTTCCTGATGAACTGGTGGAAGTCCCATATGGTTCCATCCCAGGTTCGGACCTGGCTGAGTCTTGTGTGGAACTCTCGGACCGCATCCTTGTCTCTCCTTCCGGAGTCTCTCCTTTGGCTGCGGTCCCGCATGTGCTTGTTTCTGGGGGGCTCCCGGATCACCCGGTGGTTGCTCAAGGCCTGTGCGGGAGCATGAACTTTGCGCTGATGGTCTGCTCGGTGGGTCGGGTTTGGCTTTGTCAGCTGTTCTAGTTCCTTCGGGAAAGTCCCTTCTGCCTCTCGCCATTGCTGGGTTCGACCCCCGGGGACCTTATCTCGGCTGCTGCATCGCCAGCTTCCTCTTCAGGTTTTCTCAGGGTTCAGTGCCTTGGCGCCTACCCAAGCCCTCGCTTGATGTGTTTTCAGACGCGTCGTCTCTTGGCTGGGATTTTGTGACCAGTGCTCACCATGCCGGCTAGGGGCAGTGGGATGTGTCCTTCCAAACAACCCTCTTTACGTCGGCATGGTCGAGGCATCTTCCGGTACATGTGGCGCCCTCCCCCGACCGTGAGGCTGTCGAGATTGATGCCTTCCTGCAGGACTGGTTGAGGTTGGAGTTTGTATCTCTTTCCCCGGTTCAGCTGTTGTTCCAGGTCCTAGCTCGCTTGGAGACTTTCCAAGCGAGAGTAGGCCTCTTGGCCCCCATGGTGGCTGTCCCAGCCGTGGTTTCAGGCACTGCTTGCCCGGTGTTCGAACCTGGAGATTTTTCTTTGGGGGGGTTAATTAGATTGGGGGGGGGGTTAATTTGAGCACTTCAATGCGTGTTTGTTTGCCCCTGCCCTTTTGTGGGATGTGGGTGTGATGCAGCTTCATGTGCAGGTTTCCTCCCTTTCGGCTGCCTTGGTTGTGAGGATTTGCGTACTCGTGGCCTGCTGGCTTCGGCCCTGCGTTTCTTTTCCCTCCTCGAACTGTCCTCTGATTGGCTTGAATTGGATGTGGGAGCGCTTGGGGCTGCAGCTGGATTTGGGTGCGCTGCCCTCAGCAGTGAAGGCGTCATCTGCCTTGTTGAAGCTGTTCTCGCCACTCCTACAGGATGCAGTTTCGCGGTTTTATGCTGCTCGCCTCGTGTGTCGGCAGGCGGTGCTTGCTTCTTCATTTGAATCCACTTGGGCCCTGGCTCTTTGGTTGTCTTCACCTTTTTGTCCATTGCAGTTTGCAGAGTCTGCGGTGGTGCAGTGTGTGCAGGCGGCTTCAGTTAGTTGTGGGCCTCTGTCGGATTTGATGGTGCTCCGGGGGGCTCGTGGCGGACCTTCCTCGAAAAGGTCGTGTCAGGGCTCGGGGGTTCATTCCGTCGTGGTAGGCCAGTGGTGTCAGATTCAGGGCAGGCGCAGCCTTTGGTTCCTTCTGTTTCTGTTCGGCATGGGGATCGCCCTGTATGCCACTTGGGTTCTGGTTAGATGCATCGGCCCTAAAAGCAGTTCGTCCCATTGATGGGGTGATAGGCTTGTTCTGTTTGCTTGCGCCTCGTCTCACGATTCGTGGGCTTTTCGGGTCGTTTCGTGCGGCCTGTGGTGGTGCTGGGTGGCTCCTCCTCCCTCGCGGGGCTTAGGGCTTGCGGGGCAAGCCTCTTCTGTGCTATGTCAAGTCATCTCGTAGTGGGTTTGCTTGGGCGTGGTTGAAATGACCTTGTCCCTCAGGTGGGTTTCCCGCCCGTTTCTGGTCTCGAAACGGGACTGCGCAGACCTCCGGTTCGATCTCCTCCGGTTCGGAACCAGAACAGCTGGCTTCGCCGGCTGTTCTGGTTCCTTCAGGGATGTCCCTACCGCCTCTCTTGTGATCGCTGGGTTCGACCCCCAGGGGCCTTACGTCGGCTGCTGCGTCACCGACTTCCTCTTCGTTTTTTTTGGGGGGTTCAGTGCCTTGGCGCCTATCTGAGCCTTCGCTAGATGTGTTCACAGACGTGTCGGCTGGAGCATTGTGACCAGTGCTCACTAGGCCGCCCAGGGGCAGTGGAGTCAATCTCTGTCTGGCTCACAGCACTGTGCAGGAGTTTGCGGCGATGTTGATGTCGCTCCGGAGGGTTCGGGTCGCTCGCGGAATTGCAATCGGGCTTCATTCGGACTGCTCTCCGGTGTGTGGGGAACTCTGGTTCTAGATTATACGCTAATAAAATAATGTATAATTCTAATATGCTTGAAGGACCAGAATTCTATTCTAAATGAGAGAACCAATGGCTTATGGATCTCTATGATTAAATACAATTAAATTCTAATAAATACAACAATCCTATTAATATATAATAAGTGAACTGTAGATTCTATAAATTCTTTCATTCATTATTTCTTTCATTACATTCAATGCTGGCTTTTTGGCAGAAGTATGTGCAGGACAGTATTGCAAGGATGACAAGAATTTTGAATGATAATATTTATAATTTGGAGGAAAATAATCACAAGGAATGTGCACAGTAAAATCACATGAATGTAATATACTAGTACTGTACCTGAGAAAGTATTGAAGTCTTGTAATGGAATCCAGTCCCCCATCTCTGATCTCTGGACCATCATATGACTTAAATAATTTCTCACAAAGAATGTGTTTTGTAACAGTATTATATTCTTAAAGGTATGTCACGCTCTGTCCCGGGAAGAAAGAAGTCTCCATTGGAAAATGTCTCGGCTATGGACTTTGAATGGAAGCCTGCCACTACTCGAAAATCCCCGAAAACTAGGAGAGTTGGACGATCTGTGGTGAGTGGTAATAGTCTGGCTTTGTGTGGAGACCTAATTTGTGTTCAATATTGAAGGACCTTTTTTTGATTGTAATATGTGAATTAACTTGATGTATAAGGCAATTACCATTCTAGAATAATAAATATATGAAATACCCCGACTTACAAAGCAAACTTGCCTCTCTATAGTAATAAATATGTGAATTAACTTGACTTGTATAGCAAATTTACTTTTCTAGAGCTGTTATTTCTATTAATGCAGTACTGAGCTGGTGAAGAAGACCTCTGGTGACATTGAAGGTCACCCAATGCTGCTAAATTATATTAAGTTAATTATATGAAATGTCCTTCATTTTGTGCTGGTTCTTATTAAATACTCCTAGTGGAGTTAATTTTAATGTTTATTTTTGGAGGGAGCTCCATAGTTGCTTCCTGAAGCTATCTTACCGAGATTGCTCCATTCTAAAAAATCACATCAGTCATGGAAGTTCTATTCAGCCTACCGAGGACCAGGGGTCAGATTCACGAAGCAGTTAAGCAAGCACTTACGAACCTGTACATGTATTCTCAATTTTTGATGGTTTTGTTTACAATTACTAAACAGCTAATAAGCTCCGAAGCACCAGGAGCCTGTTTATACCAATAACAACAGTTGATTGGGAAGTTTTCATGCTTGTAAACTATTCAAGAAATTTAACCAAAGCTGTCAAAGATTGAGGAACGATGTACACGTTCGTAAGTACTTGCATAACCGCTTCGTAAATCTGGCCCCAGAGCCAGATCCTAGCCCCATCCCTCACTGAGGTGCAAAAAGCAGATCACAATCCTCCCCACTCCACCAGAAAAAGCCTCCCAAAAGTCATTGCATATTTACAGACAACTGGACGCGGTGTTTACAGTAAATGCTTGCGATACCCAGATTGTGCCTCTTTAATGGACCCTGAAGGGGCCTGACAGCTGAGTGGACAGTGCTTGGGATTCGTAGTCTTAAGGTTCCGGGTTTGATCCATGGTGGAGGCGGAAACAAATGGGTATGGTTTCTTTCACCCTGATGCACCTGTTCACCTAGCAGTAAATAGGTACCTGAAAGTTAGACAGCTGCTACAGGCTGCTTCCTGGGGGAATGTAACAAAAAGGAGGCCTGGTCAAGGACCGGGCCATGGGGACGCTAAGCTCTGAAATCATCTCAAGATAACCCAACCTCTCAAGATGACCCTTCTTCTTTTGAGATTGAGTCTTGCTCCCCTTCTTGGATATATTATGAGGTTCCAGAGTTTCCTTGGCTAGCAGACAATCCTTTGTTCTTGCTTGGTGCCTGACAACTTTTGTCATACCAGAGCACTTGAGTGGCATGAGGCGTTGACCATGTTGCAGGTGTTTCCTGTTTGTTCCGGTTCTGTCTTGGGACATGGGTCTCTTTCAGCTCCACGCCCAGGTGCCTTTGTTGTCAGTGGTGCTTGTGGCAAACAAGCACCACTTTGTGATATATTTGACTTGTAACCTAGATTGTCCATGTAATGTATCAATTATACAGTGTATGTATGTGATGTAACTATATAACCTGAGCTTGTAAAAGCACCTTAATCACTTTCAGTGGTTAAGTGCTTAATTACACACTAGTTTCTCTATCAGCTATCTCACCCTGTCAGAGTAAAAGAGACAAATGTATGTGTATATATGTATGCATATATGTATATGTATGTATATGCGTGTGTATAAAGTATATGTGGAAGCAGATCAGAATTACATTTCACCTTTGTAAATGCACATTAATGACACTATGTTAAAGACACATCGAGCACTTTATGTAGGACATGCGTAAATCTGTGTATCTATGTATTTACGTATGTAGATTAGCTTAGCATTCTTAAAGCACTATACAATCACCTCTTGTGGTTGAATGTTCAATAAATTCCTGAACTATATGTTTAACACCTCTAACCCTGTCCATGAAGGACAGAAGAAAATGTATATATGCTGGTTAGCATTGTAAATGTGTGGCCACGTCTATGGTAGAAAATAATAATGATAAAAAAAAACACTTTGTGCCTCTTTGTATTTGATTTCCGTAAAGCAGTTTCTGCTTAACGCTTCAGTATGTAGCTTCTGCTTGAGCTACATACTGACTGGCTCTGTGAGGATGTTGAGTTTCTTTGGAAAGGGTTTTGGCCTCTGCTGTAGCTTTGTTGGCTGCTCTCCTCAAGCTGTATGTTCCTGTGCTCCACGAGGCGGTGCCCAGTCTTCCTTGCCTGATTCGTGCATTGGCAAACTGTGTTGGCCCTCTCTTTGGAAGACAGGGCCAACCCTAGTTGCCCTGGCTCTTGTCTGCCTCCCCTTTTTCTCCTCTACTCTTTCCCAAGGAAGTTGTGTCTCGGTTTCTTTCTTCGAGCAGCAGCTGCTTGTCATCCTATTTCGGAACTCCTTTGCTCTCAGGGGTCTCTTTCTCATCCTCAGAGGAAGTAGGGTCGAGTTGAGGCATCGTTTGTTGTGGGTCAACATAGGCCTTCTGTGGAACCAGATTCCGGGTCGCAAGTGCATCCCTTCACCGATCTTTTCCCGTCTGGTCGGTGCGATTTTCGCTCTTCACGGAAGGCACTAATTTCTTGGGGTCCATGCCGGTTCTTTCACAGTTCACCCCTATGACAGGACAGTGGGGTGCTTGACAGGGAGGGCAGCTTGCCCGGTTTGCCAGCTCCTGGCAAACCAGGAGCGACTGAGTGGTCTGTAGTGGAATTGGTCAGTTCCTACCCACTCCAGAGGTTCAGGTCTTTCTGGGCAGGATTTTTCCCATTGCCTCCGTCAGGTCATCTTGGAGTGGGTGGCTTCTGGCTTAGTTGAAATGAATGCATCATTTTTGTGCGCTTCCAACCTTTTTTTTTCTGAAATGGGGCTCGCCAGATCTTTGGTTCATCCACAACCTATTGAGGCTGAACTGGTTCATTCCTTGCCCTTGTTTTAGATGACCACCTTGTCTCTGGTTTGCTTTGTACTATAGGTGGATGCTTGTATGATCTTGTATTGTAACATCCCTATATATCTGTGGTTCATGGATTGGTTAGGTTGGTGGTGGTGCAGCAAACTTACCATGTTCAGGTTTTCTTGTTTGGTCTCAGTCTAGCTCCAGGCATATTTACTCACTTGGCCCGAGTTGTACTGGCTTATCTTTGGTAATTACCTAAGTGTAGTTGCAGGATGAGAGTTACAGGGTGTCCCATCTTCCCAGTACTCTTTGTCATATAACGCTTTGAAACTACAGATAGCCTCCACCACCACCTCACTTAGCTTGTTCCAACAGTCTACCCTTTGATTGCCGAAGAAAACTATCTTCTTGCGGTTGGAGGTTCCCGAGTCTTCCTAGCTGGCAGACTGCCCATTCTTTTCGTTGGAGGCGTGGCATAGGTTTTGTTGGACCCGCACGCTTGAATGGCGAGAAACTTCTACCATTCTGCAGGTTTACCTGGGAGGGGGGGGGGTGAGTTTGAGCGCATTAATGCGTGCTTGTCCAATGTGCAAGACCGACTACAGTCTTGCGCTTCTTTTCCCTTCTCAAGCTGATCTCGGATTGCTTTGAGGAGGATATGGAGGCGTTGAGTGCCGGGCCTTTGTCTGGTTCACTGGCCTCGGCTAGGGCGTTGGCCTCACTGTTGAAGCTGTTTGTGCCGATTCTCATGGAGGTGGTCTCTGTTCTTTGCTACTCGCCTCATGTGCCAGCACATTATGCTCGCTCTTTCTGTGGAATCCACTTAGGCCCTGGCTCTAAGGTTTTCATCACCGTTTTGCTGTTTGCAGAGACTGCTGTCACTCAGTTTCTGCAGACAGTTTCATCTAGTTGTCGTTCCTATGTCGGACTTGTTAGTTCTCTGGAGATGTCCGTTCTCATGCTTCTCGGAAGGGTTGTGCCAGGGCTTGGGGCTCTGCAGGTTGACGTAAACCATTGTGCCAGCTTCTGAGCTTGCGCTTCTTTTGGAGCTAGCGTCATCTGGTCGGCAAGAGGAGGCATTCGTGAACACATCAAGGAGGGCTTGGGTAAGCGCCACGGCACAGAACCCTGAAAAGCCCGAAGAGAAAGCCGGCGACACATCAGCAGATGCAAGGCCCCCTCAGGTTTCAAACGCAGCAATCGCGAATGCGGCGGAAAGGATGTCCCCAAAGGAACCAGAACAGCTGCCGAAACCAGATCCAACCCGACGGGTAGACCAGCTCGGTGCAGTTCAGTCTCCAGCACAGCTGCTCGAACAACCGACACGTGACCCAGGTGCCCTCCAAAATCAGCTGAAGGTAGGACTGCAGCTGCAGCAACACAGCGAGAGGGAGAGACAAGGAACCAGTTTGAGTCCCAAGCAAGACCAGCCAGGTCCTAACCTGGGACAGAACCAAGTGGGACTTCCTCCAGTTCACCAAGAACCCGAATCCAACGAGCTGGGAAAGAACCAAATCCCCAGCTAGCAGACATGTGGACTGGCTGGGAACCTAGACCAGCCAGTCGTCAAGGTAATCCAGAACCCAAACCCCCTAATAGACGCAAACGGGTCACCACGACCCCGGTAAGGTGTGTGAACACGTGAGGTGCCAGATTTAAGCTGAAAGGAAGGCAACGAAAAAGGGAATTTTGTCGCCCCACCACGAAACCTAACCAGTCCCTGAACCCTAGATGAATGGGAACATGACAATATGTGTCCCTGAGGTCCAGGGACACCATCCAGGCACCCAGCTCCAACAGAAGCCGGACCTGAGACAGAGTGGTCATCTGAAAGGATGGGCATAGAATCCATGGGTTGAGACGGGCCAAGTCCAGACTGAACCGCAGATCCACACAGTCCTGTTTCAACACTGGTAACAGGCAGGAAACCCACCTGAGGGACAGGGTCATTTCGATCATACCCAGGTGCACCCACTCTGAGATGACCTGATGGAGCGCAGGAGAAGAAGCTTGCCCAGCTAGCCCTGAACCCCCCGAAGGCGGAGCTGCTGCCGCCCAACGCCACCACAGGCCAGAGGAGATGACCGAAACGCCCACGTGGGATTGTGGGACCAAGAGTAAGCAAACAGCACGAGCTTCTCCCTACCCCAATGCGAAAGGGCCGACGCCTGCTTGATACCTGCTTGACAGGGTTCTGGGAGTTCTTCTACTCCCCAAGCCCGGACTGAGGCCAGGCTTGACTTGTGAGAGTTTGGTCCACCAGGCCGTTGCTTGGAGCGACCCGCAGGCCCACATATCCACCACAGCCCGGTTGGTTCGGCACTCCTTGAAGAAAATTATCTAGTTTTTTCTTGAAGATGTCCACGGTTGTTCCGCCCCTTATGAGAAGCTGGCTGACGAGCAGAGCGATCATTACGCAGACCAGACGCACCTGGCTAGCCAGGGTCATTGGGATCCATCCTTCTGTTGGGCTTACAGCATGGCGCGGGAGTTTGGACTGCTCCAGTGTGGTTCATTGTCTGAACTGCAGGTGTTCGATGCGGTCCTTGGCTCTTTGGGGCTGGTCGCTTCGGGTGACTCATCTGCTGAGTTCTCGGGGTTTGCTTCTCCTGGCAGTGCATGTTCAGGTAGTGTCCAGTGTACTAGTGGATAGCCTGTCCCATTTCATTCTTTTGTTCATGGAATGAACGGTCGACGCCAACTTGTTCTGTTGGCTCTGCCAGACGTTCGGGCTTCCGGATGTGAACCTCTTGGCATTGGCTTGGTCGAGGCGGCTTCTGGTATATGCGGTGTCCTTCCCCGACTGTAAGGCCATCGCGGTTGATGCCTTTTGACTGGACTGGTCGAGGTGGGTTACCTATACAGTACAACCTCGATTCAACGCACTATATGGGACCGACCCGACCCCGGTTCGTTGCAGGGTTGGATTCGTTGCAGTAAGTGATCTTCAAGAGAGGTTTGCGTCAGTGTCTTTTTTTTTGTCTTGTAAACAATAAAAATGCATTTTCATATTATATACTGTACCTATATATTATTACTCTACTAAAAAATACTACTAGAGTTGTTATTTACCTTATTGTTGGAGTTATGTCCATCTTGAATTCTCATGGAGTTGTAAATGCTGTACAGTAAATATGTACTGTACTGTATTATGCCGTTAGCACTGTATTGATAAGTAGTTCTGCTGTATGTTGAGTACTACAATACAATTTAGGAAAACTTACATGAAAATGACTACTGCAATCTTACTTTTAACACTAACACTATGTACTTAAATTTAACACTTATTCTAACTGTACACTCCACACACGAAGTTCTTAGATGTTTGCATTAGCTTTACTGGTGCTTGCTGCTGCTGTGTTTGCTTCAGCTGCTACTGAGCTGGTGCTGGCTGCTGTTGTACTGGTGCTGGGTACAGCTGTGCTCGTGCTGGGTACGGCTGTGCTAGTGCTGGGCACAGCTGTGCTTGTGCTGGGCACAGCTGTGCTTGTGCTGGGTACGGCTGTGCTTGTGCTGGGTATGACTGTGCTCATGCTGGGTATGGCTGTGCTGGTTGATTTTCTGCTACTAGTTCTTGCAAAATATTGACTCATTTTCAGCACTAATAAGGCACTATTAGCAAACCCCTGAGACATCTTGTTGTATAACAATACAGCTGTAGTAAAAAAAAAATGGTAAATTCCACGATTATTCTTCCACCGGCAGACGAACACATCACTCGGAGACAAAGCTAACGGCACTGGGTGCCTACTGTATGAACGCAGACTAGGTCTATATACACCCTACATCAGGCTGGTGTTTAAGCCAGATCCAGTAACATAAATTTCTCTCAAATATTGGATTTACATGAAATTATATATTTTTGTGTTATATATTTAGTTTAGCAACATTATTACAATAATAAGAGCTATAAAAAATACTTCTTTTAGAACTGATTTATTATTTTTATTATTTAGAAGCCGTAGATCACAGAACTGTGGCGATGAAATCGAACGAAACACGCCTGGTGTTGGGTGCACTGGATTAGACCCGTCCACTCGTGCTGGAGTTCTTGCACCAATAACATGACTAATATCTCAAATACCAGATGTCTATCATATTACAGTATATTTTTGGTTTTAATTAGTTTAGTTTAATTAGGATAATAAAGAGCTATTAAAATACTGGTTTTAGAAATGATTTATTAATCTGAAACTTTCAAAGTCATGAGTCACTGAGCTATGACAACAGACAAGAGTGAGTGAAACCTCACTATAAAGTGAGATTTACAGTACAATATTTCCTTATCTGTCCACCCTCACTCATCTTGTTTCATCACAGAAAATGTATAAAAAGATTTCAACACATTAGCTAGCTATTCATGCTTCAGCCTTTAAATTAATCTGCAAAGATACATGTGCCACAAATCGGTGAACAAAAATCATGGAAACAGTTGTTCACTTGTGTGGACCACTCTGGCTGGTGTTTGGTTAATATGCTTCACTTGTTGTGTGGACCATTCTGGCTGGTGTTTGGTTCATTTGGTTCACTTGTTGTGTGGTCCACTTGTGTGATCCAACTTGACATATGAAGGAATTATTAATTGTAACCTGTGATAGAATGGGAAAATTTTCCACCACTCTGTGAACTGGGCCAACATCGTAAGCTTGTGGACCACTTGTGTGATCCACTTGCCCACTTGTGTGGTCCACTTGTGTGATACAACTTGTCATATGAAGGAATAATTAATTGTAACCTGTGATAGAATGGAAAAGTTTTCCACCAGTCTGTGAACTCTGTCCCAACATCGTAAGCTTGTGAACCACTTGTGTGATCCACTTGTCCACTTGTGTGGTCCGTGTGTCCACTTGTGTGGTCCACTTGTCCACTATGTGGTCCACTTGTCCAACTTGTAAACCAGTTGGACAAGTAAACCACTTGTGTGGTTTACTTGTCCAACTTGTCCACTTGTGTGTGATCCAACTTGTCACATGAAATAATTATTAATTGTAACCTGTGATAGAATGGGAAAGCTTTCCACCAGTCTGTGAACTCTGTCCTAACAGCATAAACAAATCCGCACATCCCCCGCTTCGATGAACCATTGTTCGTCAAAACAGGTGAGTAAATCTGGCCTGGAAAGTGTGCAACCTAGCTGGAGATTTGTTGAATCGAGGTACGTTGAATCAAGGTTGTATGTTACCTCTTTCCTCCAGTTCGGTTGTTGCTCCAAGTCCTGGCTCGCTTTGAGACTTACCAGGGGACGGTAGTCCTGTTGGTTCCTTGGTGGCTGGCTCAGGCCTGGTTTCAGGCACTGCTTGCTCGGTGTCCAAACCCGAGGGTCTTCCCGCAGCTCCACCTCTTTCAGTAGATCGGTCCAGTACGGTACGTGGCTGGTTCGATCTTCTCCACTCTTCGTGTCTGGTCATTTTGACATAGGTTAATCACCACTTGTATGGTGATCAGGTGGCTTCGTTGATGGTGTTCCACCTGCGAGTTTTGTCTTGTGGCAGTATGAAGTTTCCTGGCAGTCCTTTCGGCACTTTTTGTCTCTTCGTAGGTTGTCTTCGATTTCTGATTGAGTTGTTTTGTCCTCTCTCACTTGGTTGTTTCAGGACCGTCATCTTATGCTAAATACTATTGTTTCATATCGTGCGGCACTGATGGAGCTGCTGCTGCTTGCGTTAGGGGGTGGATGTCGCTTCTGCTCCATTCTGCAAGCTTTCTTGGGCGTTGTTTCACTTCCGGCCATCCGGCTCATGCACCATCTGAGCTGTCCTGGTCTTTAGACTGGGTGCTCTCCTATTTCTCTTCTCCTTGGTTTGTGGTGGCCCCTATGGTTCAGGAATGCTTTTCTAAGGCTCTTTTCATGTTGGCATTGGCCTCTGTGGGTTGGGTTGGGGAGCTTCTTGCTCACCTCCAGCACGGGGGCTTCTGCTCTTTCGGTCGTAATGGTCGGTTTGTTCATTTGCAGCCGTCTCCTTCTTTTCTGGCGAAGAATGAGACTGCTGCTTTCCAGAGGGGTCCATCCAGAAAGCATCTGTTCATGCTTAGTTGGTTTGGCCAGGGGTGCATCATGTTTTGTCCAGTTGCGGCTCTTCTTCCCTGACTCAGTTTCCCTTCTTCCCTGTTCTAGGGCGCTGGTCTCCCAGCTCGCCCGCATGATTATTCGATCCATCCAGCCTGCAGCCTATCCTTGTGCCCACGACATTCGGAAGTTCGCGGCTTTGGCTGCTGTTTTTGGTAATATGTCCTGGGCTGACATTCAGGCACTTGGCTTTTGGAGGTTGAACAGGGTCCTAGCTGCACGGTTCCTCATTCATGTTCCTTGCCCTTCTCGGGCGTGTGTAGCCTTGGGTTGCAGGTTGCAGCTAGTCTCAACTTTGAGTTGAGGAGCGAGTGGCTGCTGCCTCCCGGTAAGTCCCTCTTTTCCTTTATCTTTGGTTAGGTAACTCCGGGGAGCCAAAGGGGTTCTCTAAAGAAAGTCTCTCCAAAGAAAACCAGCGTTAAATGTAATGAAACACCATTTTCT
The DNA here is from genome assembly GCF_040958095.1 of Procambarus clarkii. NCBI lineage: Eukaryota > Metazoa > Arthropoda > Malacostraca > Decapoda > Cambaridae > Procambarus > Procambarus clarkii. The sequence continues at coordinate 8,779,685 of NC_091190.1, read as the reverse complement.
GGGTGAGGCCTGAAGGCTCCCCGGCATCCCTCCCTCCCTCCCTCTGGTTGGCAGTTTTTTCGCGTTTTTGATATTCAGCCTCTGAACTGGGGTTGGGTAGCCAGTGCGGGAAGTCTGGGACCACCCCCTTCCCAGGGGAGTTGCACAGACAGCTGTGTGATGGCTGTGGTGACGTCATGCTTGTTTGCTTGTTTTTGATTGGGGAATTCAGTGTGCTAGTTCGGCTTTTGGTTTGCACTTTTTAACCAGCTGTAGTTTGTTTTGGAATTCCTACCTTTCTTGGTGCCCGACCTGGTAGATGACAGACATAGACTGCTTCCAATTACTGTACTCGGGGGAGTCTATAGGCCATTGCTTCTCGTGCTTCTTTGAGGGGGCCAGGTTCTGGTGCTGGTCCCCGTTAGGCCTAGAACTCCATCGATTGACTGTTGCCATGGTCTAATATATATACACATCAGCATGGTATTGGTTGACCCAGAGGCTCCGGGGAGCCTCTGGGTCTCGCCCAGAAAATGGCGTTTCATTACATTCAATGCTGGTTTTCTGTGGAGAGCCCCTTCGGCTCCCCGGAGCTATACCGGGCTGATGTGTATATATTAGATCGTGGCAACAGTCAGTTGAAGGAGTTCTAAGCCTACCGGTGACCAGAGCCAGAATCTGGCCCCCTCAAGAGAGACACGAGTAGCAATGGCCTAAAGACACCCCCGTGTAATTGGAAGCCGTCTTTGTCCAGGTCAGTCACCCAGAAAGGTAGGAATCTCAAAACAAATTACTGCTGGTCAAAAATTAGAAACCGAAAGTCGAACTAGCAAACAGAACTCCCCAATTAAAAATAAGGAAAGAAACGTGACGTCATCACAACCGCCGCACATCCGTCTGTGCAACCCCCCTTCCTCGGGAGGGGGACAGGGGGTTCCCAGACCTCCACGCCAGCAACTCTCCTCAGTTCAAAAGGCTGTCATGTTGGTGACGGTCGATCGCTCTGGCTCCACTCTTTGCGCAGTGCTTCAGTGCGGTGTTGTTGCTCTGTTTTAATGGCGTGTGAGCTGGAAGTAACACAAGAGTACTGGGGCTGCATGCACCTAGGGCTACCTTCCCTAGGTGCCCTGTAAGTACTGCCTTTGCAGCCTCAGGGTTATCTGCCATGAGCAGTTCAGAAGCAATTGCCTCCGTGTGGCTCTGTCGCTGCTCGGGGGGGGGGGGGGATGTTCACCTGGAGAGGTTCTTACTCCTGTTTGCCCTTGGGTAGGAGGTAGTTTCGTCGCTGGCTGGGGCGTGAGATACTGTGCAGCTGTCTGATATATGCATAGCCACCGGTTCTATTCACCTGGAGACGTGCTTTTGCGGGGGTTTTCTTTTGTTTTTTATTTGTTTTGCCTGGCGGGGGTCTGCCTGATGTGGCGGTAGGATCACTTGTGGGATTTTGGTGGCTCTCCACGAGGTTCCTGTGCTTGTACACGTCGCAGGGGTTCAGCTTTTAGATGTTTGCTTGGTAGCTCTGGGATAACCGGGTTAGCAATACCTCACCTGGGCTTCCCTTAGCAGTCAGCCTAAAGGCCCTGGAAACCCCCTTTGAGGCTCAGTGGTCCGATGTAGGAGAGCTCTGAGTCCCACCTCACCTTGTGCGAGTTTGATGGTTGCTCTGTCCCCTTGTCTCAGGGTGACACTCGCCGTCTGTCTCTGCCTTGCTGCCTGTTAGGGTCATTGACACCTATGACCCGGAGTCCTGCAAGTGGTGTTCCTTGCTTGTGCTCCATTCACCCAGTCCACTGAGACCGATATTTGGGTGCAGGCAGCTTTAGCGTTGCATGCGAGGTTTAGGTTGCAGCAACGTGCGAGGTTGGTTGCCTTTCTGGATGCCCCGCAACTGCCCCATTGAATTGTACTGGTAGTGAGACTCGGGTGGCTTCGGGGATTGCCCCTTCCGGATCAGAAGCGGAAGCATTCGAGCCTGGTCTTCCTGCCACAGCTTTTGGGTCACGCCAGCAGGCCCCCTTTATCCCTTCTTTTCCAGTGGACTCTGCTTTTTCTCAAGAGGCAGAGGGTTTGGAGGGTGGCTGGGCCCTGGGTCCTGACGTGGAGGATTCCGCGGCTGGGGAGGAGTTGTCTTGGGGGGCCCTGGGCCCCACTTGTCCCTGCTTGGGTGATTGGTGCCCTCGGCATTGGGCTTGTTGTTACAGGGGGAGAGGTTTTTCTATCCCCTCCCTGTACGATTTTGTTACGAGTTCGACTCCTTCTCGGGTTCGGTTCCAAGTTCCCTTGGGTTCTTCGGTTTCCTCCTCCTGGAGGTTTTTGGCTTCCCACATTCCACCGAGGAAGGTGTGGGAGGCCCTTGTGGCTTACTTCTTGCGAGACCCGGATTACGCCTTTATAATGAAGCCACCGCCTTTTGAGTTTGGTTCTCTTTTTCCTTAATGGGTGCGTTGCAAGGTGCCGGAGTCTTCTTGGCTGATAGACTGCCTTTTCTTTCGTTGGAGGCTTGGCAATCATCCTGTCGGACTGCGCACTTGAGTTGAATGGCGAGAGTTGACTACGGTCGTTCAGGTTTCCTGGGGGGCGAGTTGGAGCACCTCAGAGCATGCTTATTCGCCCCCGTCCTTCCTTATGATGTCGGCCAGGTGCGGCTTCACATGCAGGTTCCCTTCTTTTCGGCATCCCTGGTGGCCAAGGATTTGGGCGCCTGTGGGCACTTGGCTTCGTTCTTGCACTTCTTTTCCATGCGGGTGCTGCCTTCGAACTGGCTCATGATGGGTGTGGAGGAGCTGGGTTCCGGGCCAGTGTCCGGTATGCTTGCTTAAGCAGCTCGGGCTCCGACTGCCTTGTTGAAGTTGTATGCGCCGTTTCTGAGGGAGGCGGTGTCTGTTCTTCGCTTCTCGTCTCGCGTGCTGACAGGCGGTGCTCGTCCTAATTTTTTAAATCGTTTTGGGCCCTGGCTCTTTTTTTTCATCCCCTTTTGTCTGTTGCTGTTTGCAGAGTCTGCGGTGGTGCATTTTCTGCAGGCGGCTATGTCTAGTTGATGGCCTATCTTGGACTTGTAGGTTCTTTGGGGATGGGGGGGGGGGGGGGGGCATGGAGGTCCTGCCCGGAAGGGTCGCGCCAGGTCTCAGGGTTCCTTCAGTTGTCGTAAGCCAGTAGTGCCAGATTAGAGACTGGCCCTCCTGCGGAGTCGTTGGCTCAGTGATTGCTCCGAGTTTCAGTCGGGCTCTCGTAGGGGTCGTCGGCCCTTTCACGGTTCGCGCTGTTGACGGGGTGATGGGGGTGAGGCTCGCTCTGTTTGTTCTCGCCTGGTCCCATGATTTGTGGATAATTCGGGTCCTTTTCCTCCGGCCTGCGGTGGCATTGCTTCTTTCCTTCTTCTTTGGGGGGATTGGAGCTTGCAGGGCGGGTCTCTTCCCCTGCGCTCTGTCAGGTCATCCTGGAGTGGGTTTCCTGCCTGTCTTCAGTTCCGAAACAGGACTGGGCAGATCTGCGATTCATACTGGACTTGCCCTGTATGATCCCATGGGTCTTTTGCCTTTCCTTTCAGATGACTACTTGGGTCCGGCTGCTTTTGGCACTTGAATGGTGTCTATGGACCTCTGGGACGCGTATTAGCATGTCCTAATTCATCCGATGTTCAGGGACTGGCTCGGTTTCGTCATGGAGTGACACCGCTTTCTTTGCCTTCCTTCCAGTTGGATCTGGCACCTCGCATGTCCACGCGCCTTAACCAGGTCGTGGTGACGCGGTTGCTTCTGGGTTACCTCAACAATTGGCTAGTGTGGCCTCCCAGCCAATCCTTGTGTCTGCTCGCCAGGGATTTGGTTCTCTATCAGCTCGCCGAGTTCGTGTTCTTGGTGTACTGGAAGTCCCAATTGGTTCCCTCTCAGGTTCTGACTGGGCTGGGATTCTTGGACCGCTTCCTTGTCTCTCCCTCTGGCGGCATTGTTATGGCTGAGGTCCCGCTTATGACTGTTTTTGGAGAGCACCCGGGTCACTCGTGGGTTGTTTGAGTGGCGGTGTGTGAGCCTGATCTTGGTTGTGCTGGTCTACCCGTCGGGTTGGATCTGACTTCGGCGGATGTTCAGGTTCTTGGGGGCGTCCCTTCCGCCGCTCTCGTGATTGCTGTGTTCGGATCCTGGGAGCCTTGCATCGGCTGCAGTGTCACCGGCTTCCTCTGAGGTTTTTTCTATGGGGAGCCCCTACGGCTCCCTTAGCTTATCGGGCTAATGTATGTTATATTAGAATGGGACATTAGATAAGGAGTTCAGACCTACCAGGGACCAGCGCCAGAACCTGGTCCCTTCAGAGAGGTTTCAGGGTGCAATGGCCCTGGAAAACCCCCTTGTGGTTGGGGTTTTCCTTATCTGCCATCGACCGGGGTTTGCACCCAGAAAGGTAGCCATAACAAAACAAACCCCACATGGTAAAAAACTAAAACAAAAAACCGAACAGAGAGGTAGAAACTCCCTACCAAGGAAACAAGCAAACAAACAAACATCACACTTTACTGCCGCGCCGATTGTCCGCGCAGCCCTCCCCGCTCCGAGAGGGGGAGGGGGGAGCCCCGGACCTACCGCGCCGGCTGCCTAGCATCAGTTCGTAAGCTAATGTCAACCGGGATAGACGCTTCTCTGACCTCAGTTTCCTAGGCGGTGTTTGCCTTGTGGCGTTCACTGCCGTGTGTTGTGTTGTGCGGTGGCCAGGAGTACCTCCTCAGTGCCGGGGCTGCATGCGCTTAGGGGCTTCCTTCCCTAAGCACCCTGTGATGAGTACTGCCCCTGCATGACAGGGTTATCTTCCCTGGGGCGTTCGGGAATCATTCCCGTAGAGGTTCTTGCTGCTCGGCATTTGCCTCGCTCTTGGGGCCAGCTGGGGCTTGTGGCCCTTGTTTGGCTCTGGGAAGGGACTGGTATTGTGCTGGTTAAGACATCAAGGTGTTGCGCGACCTGCCACCTAAACGGCGACCGGTTCCTGTTGCCTCTGGAGACGGTGTACTTTTGTGGGGGTTTTCTTTTGTTTTTATTTTTATTTGCCTGGTGGGGGTCTGCCTAGTGTGGCTATAGTTCCACTGGTAGTGTTTGGTGGCCCTCTGCTAGGCCCATGTGATTGTACACGTTGCAGGGGTTATCAGTGTTGTCCTCTACCCCTTGTTATTTTTGGGTGTTTAACCGGTTAGCAACACCTTGCCTGGGCTTCCCGTAGTTGTTACCCCTACGGGCCCTGGAAACCCCTGTCGGGGCTCAGTGGGCCATTGAATGTGTCTTCTGGGTCCCAACCCGTCTTGTACGGGATCGTTGGTTGCTGTGCCCTTGTCTCTGGGTGACAGTCGCCATTTTTACCTCCGTCATGTTGCCTGTTGGGTCACTGACACCTTGACCCGGAGTCTTGCGAGAGATACTCTGCTTGTTCTCCAGCACTCTCCTCATGTTATTACTGTTCAGAGTGCAGGCGGCATCAGTGTTGCAAGCTAGGTTAGGTTGCTGCAACACGCTAGGTTGGTTTCCCACTCGGATGCCCTGAGGCCGCTCCATTTTGGTTAGGTGCTGTTTGCCCCTTTCCCTCCCTGTTCCCGGCTCCGGACCGTCTGCGGGTTTCAGGGTTGGGGCGGGGTTTAATTGGGGCAGAGACTCTGGTGGTTTTCGGGGGCTGCCCCGTTCGGGTTTGGGACGGAGGTTTTCTAGCCTGTTCCTCCTGCCAAGGCTTCTGGGGCTTACCAGCTGCCCTTTCTTGCTGCCTTTCCCATGGACTCTTGCTTTTCTTTAAGGGCGAAGGGCTTGGAGGACGGCTCTGCCCCGGGGCCTCTGTTGTGGGTTCCCGGGGCTGTGGGGGATGCCTGCTAGCAGTTCTGGGGCAGTGTGCCCCTGTCTGGGTTTTCTGCTTCTGGGCTGAGTTTTTCGCCCATCCAGTCTGCTTGCTTCCCACTTTTGCTGGCGTGTTTTCGTATCTTTTGCGTCCATCACAGCCCTCTGTTCAGGTGGCCATTTTCTTCTGCCGGTTTCCCGGCATGGCTACCAGGGCGGCGTTGCGGTTTGTTTACATGCGCCTGGGTGTGCGAGCGAGCTTCTTGAGTGAGTTTTTCACCTCCTTTCAGGGATTTTATTCTCCTATTGTCGTTTCTTGGCTTTTCTGGTGTTTTCTGCCCGCTTCCTGTTCCCCTGGGAACGATTGAATGTGATTTTACACCGGGTTTTGTCTGTTTTTTGTCTGGGCCCTAGGGTTTGGGCTCAGTGTCCTTGTCTGTTATGCTTGCTCCCACACCTTGTCCCTCGGGTTTTCAGTCTGTTTTGACCGTTTCCCTGGGGGTTCTGTCTGGGGCTGTGCTTTGCCTTTCTGTGGTGCATCTCCACTGGCAAATGTGGTGGTTTGGGCTCCCTCTGGTTCGATTCCGGGTTCCTTTGGGTTCTTTGGTTTCGTTCTGGAGGTTTCTTCCTCTTGGGCCCCTTTTCTTGGTTCAGGGGGCTTTGTTTCCTCGTGTATGACCCGGTTCTGCCTTCTGGGGTTCCAGGGTCTTCCTGGCTTGCAGACTGATCTTTTTGGGTCTTGGCACATGTTGTGGTCGTGCTGGGTGTTTTGGGTTTTGTTGTCGAGGTGGGCCTTTTGATGCAGTTTTGTGCCTTCTTCACCTGACCGGCGTGGTGCTCTCTGCCCGCTGGTCGGCGGCTTGTAATTTTCTTTTCATGTGTATGTGTGTGTGTTCACATGTGCATGTACATGTGTACACTGTGTAATTACAAAAGTAAAGGTAATTACACACACACATTGTGTGTGTGTGTGTGTGTGTGTGTGTGCACATGTGTATGTGCATACGCACGTTTGTGTAACATACCTTGTGTGTATGTGTCTATGTATATGTATATACATAATATATGTATGTGTATATGTGTATGTATACTTTTTCTTTCGGAAGGGGCCCTGTTCCCTTCTCTGTTGACGGGGCGCTGGGGAAGCAGCTTGCTCTGCTGACTCTCGCATGGTCCCGCAGTTAGTGGGCGCTTTTGCTTGTCTTCTGGCCTCTGGTGGCGGCGGTGGACAGTTTTTTCCCCTTTAGGGGGTTCAGGGCTGGCGGGGTGGACTTCTTCCCCTGCGCTTCGTCATGTCATCTTCGTGGGTGCATTGGACGTGGTCGATCCGCCCCATCCTTCTGGGGTTCCCGTCTGCTCTATGCAGACATGGGCCTGTCGAATCTGCGTTTTTTCTGGACTTCTTTAGTCTGCGCCCTGGATTCTATGCCCTCATCGGAGGACTGTTGTCTCTTGTCCGGCTTCTGTTGGGGCCAGGTGCCTGGATGGGGGCCCCTGGACCTCCAGGTCAATTCTTGGCATGTTCCTCTCCAGTTTTCTGGGACTGGCATAGTTGGTGGTGGGGCTTCAGGCTTACTGCTTTTGTTGCCTTCCCTATTTTGTAATTGGCACTTGGTGTAATTATGCATCTTTACCGGATCTTGGTGCCCTGTCTGAGTCTGCTTGGGATTGGGTGTTTGGCCTACCTCGACGACTGGCTGGTGTGGGCTCCCAGTCAGTCCGCTTGTCTGCTTGCCAGGGGTGTGGTTCTTTCCTGATCGCCGGGTTTGGTTTCCTGGTGATCCAGAGGCCATTCCATTTGTTTCTGTCCCGGGTTCTGACCTGCATGGGTCTTGTTTAGGCCTCTTGGGCCGCTCCTTGTCTTTCCCTCCAGAAGTGTTGCTGTAGCTGTGATCCCGCCTTCGGCTGTTCATGACAGGGTCCCGGGGTGCTCGGCGGTTGCTCGAGCAGTTGTGCGGGAGTCTGAACTTCGACATGCTGGTCTGCCCACAGGGTTTGGCTTCGGCATCTGTTTGGTTCCTTCGGAGACTCCCCTTCCACCTCTCTTGCAATCGTTGGGTTCGTTCCTCTGGGGATCTTGTGTTGGTGCTGCGTCACCAGCTTCCTCTTTTGGGTTTTCGGGATTCCGTGCCTTGACACCTCCCCGAGCCTTCGCTCGACGTGTTCACGGACAGGTCATCTCTCGGCTGGGGCTTTGTGACAAGTGCTCGCCAGGTTGGCTGGGGATGGTAGGGTCTGTCAGTCTATCGGGCTAACAGCACGGTTCGAGAGTTTGTGGCTGTCTGGTTTGTGCTTCGGAGGGTTTGGGTCACTCGGTGCTCTACCATTCAGCTCCATTCTGACTGTTCTCTGGTGGTTCTTTGCTGGAACCACAGGGTTTCTCTTAGGTGTTTGACCTTTGGGGTTGGTCCCTTAGAGTGGCTCGTTTGCTGGATTCTCGGGGTTTGGCTAACCGTGAGGTTCATGTCCGGCGTGTGTCCTGCGTCCTGGCGGACAGCTGTCTCGGTTCATTCCTCTGTTCATGGATTGGCCAGTCATCGCCGACTCATTTCGTTGGCTCTGCCGGACGTATGGACTCCTGGCCACGGACGTCTTCGAGTCGTCATGGTCTAGGCGTCGCCCATTCTATGTGGCGCCTTTACCCGCCTGCGAGGCGTTCACGGTGGATGCCTTTCGGCAGGACTGGTCGAGGTAGGGGTACCTGTTCCTCTTCTCCCGGTCCAAATTGTTGTTTCGGGTTCTGGCTCGGTTGGAGCCCATTCCCACGAGAGTAGTCCTTATGGTCCCTTGGTGGCCGGCCCAGCTTTATTTTCAGACGCTACTTGATAGGTGTCCGAACTCGGGGCATTTTCCCGCGGCTCCGCCTCTTTCGGCAGGTCGGACCGGTCCTGTACGTGACTGGTTCGGCCTTCTCCTCAGCTCTTCGCGTCCGGTATTTTGACACGGGTATCACCATCTCTGTGGCGATCAGGTGGCTTTGTTGATGGTGTCCCACCTGCGAGCTTAGTCTCGGTGACAGTATGACGTTCCTGGTGTTTCTATACACTTTTTCTTGCTCTTCATAGGTTGTCTTCTCTTTTGTATTGGGTTGTCTTGTCCTTTCTTGGGTTTTCAGGACTACAGTTTTTGATGTTTCTTACTGTCGCCTCATTTTGTGCAGCGCTGGCGGAGCCGCTCCAGCTTGCGTTCGGGGTGAACGTCACATCTGCCCTGTTTCGTAAGCTATCTCGTGTTTCGTTTCACCTCCGGCCTGCTCATGCGTCGCCTGAATTGTTCTGGTCCTCGATCAGGGTGCCTTCTTATCTTCTCCTCAGTTTGTGGTAGCCTCTTCGGTTCAGGTTTCTGCTCTTTGGTACTGGTGGTGGGTTTGTACATTTGCAGCCTTTCTCTGTCCTTCTGTCGACGGTCGAGACGGCTGCTTTCTGGAGGGGTTCTTGGGTAATTGATGCTTGATTGGTTCGGCCGGGGGTGCGTCCTGTATTGTCCGGTTGCCCTTTTTTGCCGTTACCTGCGTACCGTGTCTGCGGATGCGCTTTGGGTTGATCCGGTTCCCCCTCGTTCCCTGTTTCAGGACTCGTCCGCAGAGTTTTTAGGTCTTCCAGCCTGCAGTCTGTCTGTGCGCCCGTGCTGTTCGGACGTTTGCAGCTTTAGCTGCTGTGTTGGTGACGTCTAGGGCTATTTCTGTGGGGAGCCCCTACGGCTCCCTGGAGCTTATCGGGCTAATGTATGTTATGTTAGACCGGGACATTAGCTAAGGAGTTCAGACCTACCAGGGACCAGCGCCAGAACCTGGCCCCTTCAGAGAGGTTTCAGGGAGCAATGGCCCTGGAAAACCCCATATGGTTGGGGGTTTTCCTTATCTGCCATCGACCGGGGTTAGGCACCCAGAAAGGTAGGCGTAACAAAACAAACCCCACATGGTAAGAAACTACAACAAAAACCGAACAGAGAGGTAGAAAACTCCCTACAATCCCAAGGAAACAAGCAAACAAGCAAACATCACACTTTACTGCCGCGCCGATCGTCCGCGCAGCCCTCCCCACCCCGGGAGGGGGAGGGGGGAGCCCCGGACCTACCGCGCCGGCTGCCAAGCTTCAGTTCGTTCGCTAATGTCAACCGGGATTGACGCTTCTCTGGCCTCAGTTTCCTAGGCGGTGTTTGCCTTGTGTGGCGTTCACTGCCGTGTGTTGTGGTGTGCGGTGGCCAGGAGTACTTCATCAGTGCCGGGGCTGCATGTGCTTAGTGGCTGACTTCCCTAAGCGCCCTGTGAGTACTGCCCTTGCGTAACAGGGTTATCTTCCCTGGGGCGTTCGGGAACCATTCCCGTAGAGGTTCTTGCTGCTCGGCATTTGCCTCGCCCTTGGGGCCAGCTGGGGCTTGGGGCCCTTGTTTGGCCCTGGGTAGGGTTTGGTATTGTGCTGGTTAGGGCGTCAAGGTGTTGCGCAGCCTGCCACCTAAGCGGCGGCCGGTTTCTGTTGCCTCTGGAGACGGTGTACTTTTGCGGGGTTTTTCTTTTGTTTTTCATTTTCTTGCTTGGTGGGAGTCTGCCTAAGGTGGTTATAGTTCCACTGGTAGTGTTTGGCGGCCCTCTGCTAGGCCCCCGTGCTTGTACACGTCTCAGGGGTTTTCAGTGCTATAATCTACCCTCTTGTTATGTTTGGGTTTCTTAACCGGTTAGCAACACCTTGCCCGGGCTTCCCGTAGTTGTTACCCTACGGGCCCTGGAAACCCCTGTCTGGGCTCGGGGGACCATTGAATGTGTCTTCCGGGTTCCAACCCGTCTTGAACGGGATCGTTGGTTGCTGTTCCCTTGTCTCCGGGTGACAGTCGCCATTTTTACCTCCGTCATGCTGCCTGTTGGGTCACTGACACCTTGACCCGGAGTCTTGCGAGTGATTCTCTGCTTGTTCTCCAGTACTCTCCTGATGTTATTACTGTTCAGAGTACAGGCGGCATCCGTGTTGCAAGCTAGGTTAGGTTGCTGCAACATGCTAGGTTGGTTTCCCACTCGAATGCCCCGTGGCCGCCCCGTTTGGTTAGGTGCTGCTCGCCCCTTCTCTCCATGTTCCCGGCTCCGGACCGTCTGCGGGTTTCGGGGTCGGGGCGGGGTTCAGTTGCGGCAGAGACTCGGGCGGTTTTCGGGGGATGCCCCGTTCGGGTTGGGGACGGAGGTTTGAGCCTGTGCCTCCTGCCAAGGCTTCTGGGTCTTACCAGCGGCCCTTTCTTGTTGCCTTTCCCATGGGCTCTTGCTTTTCTTTAAGGGCGGAGGGCTTGGAGGACGGCTCTGCCCCGGGGCCTCTGTTGTTGGTTCCCGGGGCTGTGGGGGTTGCCTGCTAGCAGTTCTGGGGCAGTTTTGCCCCTTCAGGGGTTTTTCTGCTGTTGGGCGTCGTTTTTCGCCCTTCCAGTCTGCTAGCTTCCCACATTTGCTGGCGTGTTTTTGTGTATTAAGCGTCAGTCACAGCCCCTGCTGGCGGCCATTTTCGTCTGCCGGTTTCCCGGCGTGGCCACCAGGGCGGCGTTGCGGTTTGTTTACATGCGTCTGGGTGTGCGAGCGAGCGTCTCTGGTGAGTTTTCAAAAAATTTGCAGGGTTTTTGTTCTCCTGTTGTCGTTTCTTTGTTTTTCTGGTGTTTTCTTGCCGTTGCCTGTTCCTCTGGGAACGTTTGGGTGTTGATTTTGGGTCTGAGCCTCTGGGTTTAGGCTCAGTGCCCCTGGCTGGTATGCTTGCTCCCACACCTTGCCCCTCGGTTTTCGGTCTGTTGGGACCGTTTTCCCAGGGCGTTCTGCTGGGGTCTGTGCTTTGCCTTTTAGTGGTGTTCTCCGCCGGCAAATGTGGTGGTTTGGGCTCCCCCTGGTTCGATTCTGGGTTCCTTTGGGTTCCTTGGTTTCGTTCTGGAGGTTTCTTCCTCTTGGGTGGCCAGGGGTTCTTTTGTGGGTTCAGGGGACTTTGTTTCCTTGTGTGACCCGGTTCTGCCTTTTGGGGTTCCGGGGTCTTCCTGGCTTGCAGACTGAGCTTTTTGGGTCTTGGCACATGTTGTGGTTGTGCTGGGACTTTGTGGTTTTGCTGTCGAGGTGGGCCTTTTGATGCAGTTTTGTGCCTTCTTTGCCTGGCCGGCGTAGTGCTCTTTGCCACTAGTCGGCGGCTTGTGCTTTTACAATATATGTCCTCACCTGGTTGTGCTTGTGGGGGTTGAGCTCTGGCTCCTTGGTCCTGCCTCTCAACCGTCCATCAACAGGTGTATCGGATCCTGTGCCTCTTGGGCTCTGTCATGTCTACATGTGACATTGTATGGGGGTCAGCCTCGTTACTTGTGTGAGGAGTCGCCACATTACTTCCTAGTGCTTTCCCGTTCCCATTCTGACACTAAAAAAAAAAAAAAAAAAAAAAAAAAAAAAAAAAAAAAAAAAAAAAAAAATTCTATCTGTGGCTCTTTTGGGTACTCAGTTTCCACCTGTGTCCCCTAGTGCGTGTGCCCCTTGTGTTCCATAGCCTGTCCTTATCAACCCTGTCGATTCCCTTGGGTGTCTTGAATGTGGTGATCAGGTCTCCCCTCACTTCATCTTCCAGCGAAGTGTGGTTTCATTCCCGTTGTCTCTCCTCATGACTTCGGTAGTGTACTTTTTCTTTCTGAAGGGGTTCTGTTCCCTTCTCTGTTGACTGGGCGCTGGGGGAGCAGCTTGCTCTGTTGCCTCTCGCTTGGTCCCGCTGTTGGTGGGCGCTTTGGGTTGTCTTCCGGCCTCTGCTGGCGTCGGAGGACGGCTTCTCCCCCTTGGGGGGGTTCAGAGCTGGCGGGGTGGGCTTCTTCCCTGCGCTTCGTCATTTCCTCTTCGTGGGTGCGTGGGGCGTGGTCGATCCGCCCCATCCTTCTGGGCTTCCCGTCTGCTCTTTGCAAATGTGGTGGTTTGGGCTCCCCCTGGTTCGATTCTGGGTTCCTTTGGGTTCCTTGGTTTCGTTCTGGAGGTTTCTTCCTCTTGGGCCCCCTTTTGTGGGTTCAGGGGACTTTGTTTCCTCGTGTGACCCGGTTCTGCCTTTTGGGGTTCCGGGGTCTTCCTGGCTTGCAGACTGAGCTTTTTGGGTCTTGGCACATGTTGTGGTTGTGCTGGGACTTTGTGGTTTTGCTGTCGAGGTGGGCCTTTTGATGCAGTTTTGTGCCTTCTTTGCCTGGCCGGCGTAGTGCTCTTTGCCACTAGTCGGCGGCTTGTGCTTTTACAATATATGTCCTCACCTAGTTGTGCTTGTGGGGGTTGAGCTCTGGCTCCTTGGTCCTGCCTCTCAACCGTCCGTCAACAGGTGTTTCGGTTCCTGTGCCTCTTGGGCTCTGTCATGTCTACATGTGACATTGTATGGGGGTCAGCCTCGTTACTTGTGTGAGGAGTCGCCACATTACTTCTTAGTGCCTTCCCGTTCCCATTCTGACACTCGGGGGGGGGAAAAAAAAAAAAAAAAAAAAAAAAAAAAAAACTTTAATTCTATCTGTGGCTCTTTTGGGTACTCAGTTTCCACCTGTGTCCCCTAGTGCGTGTGCCCCTTGTGTTACATAGCCTGTCCTTCTCAACCCTGTCGATTGTTGGGTTGAGTTATCCTTCTCAACCCTTGGGTATCTTGTATGTGGTGATCAGGTCTCCCCTCACTTCCTCTTCCAGCGAAGTGTGGTTTCATTCCCGTAGTCTCTCCTCATGACTTCGGTAGTGTACTTTTTCTTTCTGAAGGGGTTCTGTTCCCTTCTCTGTTGACTGGGCGCTGGGGGAGCAGCTCGCTCTGTTGCCTCTCGCTTGGTCCCGCTGTTGGTGGGCGCTTTGGGTTGTCTTCCGGCCTCTGCTGGCGTCGGAGGACGGCTTCTCCCCCTTGGGGGGGGGTTCAGAGCTGGCGGGGTGGGCTTCTTCCCTGCGCTTCGTCATTTCTTCTTCGTGGGTGCGTGGGGCGTGGTCGGTCCGCCCCATCCTTCTGGGCTTCCCGTCTGCTCTTTGCAGTCATGAGCTTTTCCAGTCTGCAGTTCTTCTGGACTACTTCCGTCTGCGCCCTGGATCCTCTGCCCTGCTCGGAGGACTGTTGTCTCCTGTTCGGATTCTGTTAGGGCCGGGTGCATGGATGGTGGACCTGGACCTCCAGGTCACTTCTTGGCACGTTCCTCTCCAGTTTTTCTGGGGCTAGCACGGTTGGTAATTACCTATGTGTACTTACCTAAGTGTAGTTACAGGATGAGAGCTACTCTCGTGGTGTCCCGTCTTCCCAGCACTCTTTGTCATATAATGCGTTGATTATATTTGTCATATTGTCATATAATGATTGTCATATGTCATAATGTCTTCATATGTTTGTCATACAATGCTTTGGTGGTGGGGCTTCAGGTTTGCTGTTTTTATTGCATTCCCTATTTTGTGAAGGGCACTTTGTATACTCTTTGCATCTTTACCGGATCTTAGTGCCCTGTCTGCGTCTGAGATTTGGTGTCTGGCCTACCTCGACGACTGGCTGGAGTGGGCTCCCAGTCAGTCCGCTTGTCTGCTCGCCAGGGGATGGTTCTTTCCAGATCGCTGGGTTTGGTTTCCTGGTGATCTGGAGGTTTTACCTTCTGTTTCCGTCCCGGGTTCGGACCTGGGCCTTGTTTCAGGCTCTTGGGCCCCTCATTGTCTTCCCTCCAGAAGTGTTACTGTGGCTGTGGTCCCGCCTTTGGCTGTTCAGGAGGGGGTCCCCCAACCATATGGGGTTTTCCAGGGCCATTGCTCCCTGAAACCTCTCTGAAGGGGCCAGGTTCTGGCGCTGGTCCCTGGTAGGTCTGAACTCCTTAGCTAATGTCCCGGTCTAACATAACATACATTAGCCCGATAAGCTCCAGGGAGCCTCCGGGGCTCACCCAGAAAATGGCGTTTCATTACATTCAACGCTGGTTTTTTTGGCACAGGGATTTGAGGGTCGCACAGGTTCTTGGTCGCCCATGCTTTATGCGCATCTGCTCCTGTGCGTTCTTGTTGCCTTGGGTTATAGGTTGCAGCCTGTTGTCTCGGCTTCGCGTTGCGGAGTTTGTGGCAGTCGCCTCCCGGGTCAGCCCTTTCTTTTCCTTATCTTTGGGTATGAAGCTCCAGGGAGCCGCAGGGGCTCCCCACAGAAAACCAGTGTTGAATGTAATGAAACGCCATTTTCTGGGTGACCCCCGGAGGCTCCCTGGCAACCCTCCCTCCCACCGGTCGGCGGTTTTTTCGCGTTGGTTAAAGCTTAGCTTCCGAATTGATGCTAGGCAGCCGGCGCGGTAGGTCCAGGGCTCCCCCCTCCCCCTCTCGGGGCGGGAAGGGCTGCGCGGACGATCGGCGTGGCAGTAAAGTGTGATGTTTGTTTGTTTGCTTGTTTCCTTGGGATTGTAGGGAGTTTCTTCCTCTCTGTTTGTTCTTTTATTTTAGATTTTTTATCATGTGGGGTTTGTTTTGTTATGCCTACCTTTCTGGGTGCAAACCCCGGTCGATGGCAGATAAGTAAAACCCCAACCACAAGGGGTTTTTCCAGGGCCATTGCTCCCTAAAACCTCTCTGAAGGGGCCAGGTTCTGACGCTGGTCCCTGGTAGGTCTGAACTCCTTAGCTAATGTCCCGGTCTAATATAACATACATTAGCCCGATAAGCTCCAGGGAGCCTCCGGGGCTCACCCAGAAAATGGCGTGTAATTACATTCAACGCTGGTTTTTTCGGGGTTCTATGCCCTGATTCCTCCCCGAGCCCTTGCTCGATGTGTTCACGGATGCCTCGTCTCTCAGCTGGGGTTCTGTGACCAGTGCTCATCAGTCGGCCAGAGTCGGTGGGGTTTGTCCTTCTGTCGGGCTCACAGCACGGCGTAGGAGTTCGCGGTGGGGTGACATTCGCTTCAGAGGGTTCGTGTTGCTCGTGGAGCAATGATCCAGCTCAATTTGAACTGCTCCTCGGTGGTTCATTGTCTGAACCGCGGGAGTTCGATGCGGACCTTGGCTCTTTGGGGCTCGTCACTTCAGGAGGTGTCGGACGTACTGGCGGATGTCATGTCTCTGTTCATTCCCCCTATCCATGGAATAGACAATCGACCCAGACTCGTTCAGTTTGCTTTACGGGCATGGGCACCTAGAGGTGGACCTTTTCACAATGATTTGGTTGAGGTGTCTTCCAGTGTATGTGGTGCCCTTCACAGACTGTGTGATCGTCGAGGGCGATGCCTTTCGGCTGGACTGGTAGAGTTGGGGTTACCTGTACCTCTTCCCACCGGTTCGGTTGTTGCTCTGGGTCCTGATTAGCTTAGAGAGACTTCCAAGGGATGAGTGGTCGTGTTGGCTCTTTGGTGGTTGGCCCAGCCCTGGTTTCAGGCGCCTCTTGCTCAATGTCTGAACCCGAGGGTCTTCCCGCGGCTCCACCTCTTTTAGCAGATTGCACCATTCCAGTACGTGGCTGGTTCGATCTTCTCTGCCTCTCACGTCTGGTCTTTTTGAAGCGTGTTTATCACCACCTGTATGGTGATCAGGTAGCTTAGTTGGTGTCCCACCTGCAAGTTTCGTCTCGACGGCAATATGAAATTTCCTGGCGATGTTTTCAGCACCTGTCTCTTCATAGGTTGTCTTCGATTTCTGGTCGGTTATGTCCTTTCTCTCTTGGTTGTTTCAGGACCGTTTTCTTATGCCAGATACTGTCGCCTTGTTTCGGGTGGCGCTGGCGGAGCCGCTGCAGCTTGCATTTGGGGTGGATGTCACATCTGATCTGTTCCACAAGCTTTCTCGGGCGTTGTTCATCTCCGGCCTGCTCATGCACCGCCGGAGTTGTCCTGGTTGTTGCACCGGGTGCTCTCTGCTCCCTTCTCGGTTTAGGGTGGCCCCCCCCCCCTTGGTTCAGGACTGTTTTCTACGACTTTTTTTTTTATGTGGCGTTGGCCTCCGGGGGTCGGGTCGGAGAGTTTCATGCTCTCCTCCTGCACAGGGGGTTTCTGCTCTTTTAGTCCTGGTGGCCTTTTCTTCGTTTGTAGCTGTCTCCTTCTTTTCTGGCGAAAAATGAGCCGGCTGCTTCCCGGAGAGGTCCTTGGTTTGTTGATGCTTAGTTGGTTCAGCGCTGTTTTGTGTCTGTGGCTCTTCGCTGTTATTTGCATGTTACGGCCTCTGTGGCAGAGGATGCACTTTGGGTTGACCCAGTTTCCCCGTCTTCCCTATTCCAGATCGCGGGTCTCCCAGATTGTCCGCAGGATAATTCGGTTCAGCCAGCCTGCGGTCTTTCCCCATGCCCACGCCGTTCATAAGTTCGGCATTCGGGATGCTGTTTTGGTAATGTCCTGGCCTATCTTTTGGGCACGAGGCTATTGGAGGTCAAACAGGGTCCTGGCTGCACGTTCTGTTGTTAATGTTCCAAGTCCTTCTCAGGCGTGTATAGCCTTGGGTCGCAGGTTGCGGCCTGTTATCTCGACTTTGAGTTAAGGAGCGAGTGACGAGCGCCTCCCGGGTGAGTCCCTTTTCTTCTTATCTTTGGTTAGGTAGCTCCAGAGAGCCAAAGGGGTTCTCCACAAAAAACAGCGTTGAATGTAATGAAACGCCATTTTCTGGGTGAGACCTGGAGACTCCCCGGCATCCCTCCCTCCCTCCCTCTGGTCGGCGTTTTTTTTTGCATTTTTGATACTCAGCCTCTGAACTGAGGAGAGTTGTTGGCGTGGAGGTCTGGGAACCCCCCGTCCCCCTCCAAGGGAGGGGGGTTGTGCAAACGGATGCGCGGCGGTTGTGGTAACGTCATGTTAGTTTCTTGTTTTTAATTGGGGAGTTCTGTTTGTTAGTTCGGCTTTTGGTTTGCAATTTTTGACCAGCAGTAGTTTGTTTTGAGATTCCTACCTTTGTGGGTGCCTGACCTGGTATCTTGAGGTTATCTTGAGATGATTTCGAGGCTTAGTGTCCCTGCGGCTCGGTCATTGACCAAGCCTCCACCCCCCAGGAAGCAGCCCGTAGCAGCTGTCTAGCTCCCAGGTACTTATTTACTGCTAGGTAACAGGGGCATCAGGGTGAAAAACATTTAGCCCTTTTGTCTCCGTCTCCATCGGGGATCGGACCCGGAACCTTAGGACTACGAATCCGAAGCGCTGTCCACCCAGCTGTCAGGCGGAAAAAGACTGCTTCCAATTACATGGGTTGTCTTTAGGCCATTGCTCCTCGTGCCTCTCTTGAGGGGGCCAGGTTCCGGCTCTGGTCCCCGGTAGGCTTAGAACTCCGATTGACTGTTGCCACGGTCTAATATATACACATCAGCCCGGTATAGCTCCGGGGAGCCTCCGGGTCTCGCTCAGAAAATGGCGTTTTATTACATTCAATGTTTTTTTTTTTTTAATTTTTTTTTTTTTTTGATGGATGGGAGTTTTTTTGGCAATTTTGAGGCCTTGATCTTTCCTTATAACCAGCAGTGGTCTGTTTTATTTCACTGACTTTATTGGTGCTTTCCCGGTGGTGGCAGACATGATTAAAATTCACTAACAATTTTATTATAGTGTCACTGCACACTCTGCTTCTCCAGAGGGGACCAGGGGCTGGCTTGTGTTCTCTGGTAGGACGAAAACAACTCCACAACTGATGGCACTAGTTGTTTGGCACTTTATCAGCATTGTAGCTTCAGAGAGCCACCGGGGCTTGGTCAGAAATTGTCCCTTTATTACATTCAACTCTGCTTTTCTGGGGGGAGCCCCCTTCGGCTCCCCGGAGCTATCCGGCTGATACGTATAAGGTTTGGGCATCAGTAAATGTACATGGAGTTCTAGGCATACCGGGAACCACGAGCAAGAACCTGGCCCCCTCAGAAAGGTGCGAGGAACAATGGTCTATAGAGACACCTTTTATATATAGTTTAGAAGAACACTGTCTGCCATCGACCGGGTCGGGCACGCAGAAAAATAGGCACCCTGAAACACCCTCCTTTTCTTTTGAAGAAATGCTACCAAACACCGAACAAGAGGATAAAACTCGCCATGAAGAAAAATGATCAAACGAGCATGACGTCATCTCGTTATCAAAGTCCTGCTGTCTGCGCAACCCCCCTCCCCCTTCCCGGGAGGGGGAAGGGGGGAGACCCAGACATCCTGCCGGCTACCCGGGTCTGTCAGTTCTTGGCTGATGTCGGTGGGCTTTGGTTGTGTACCTCCAGCTCCGGCTTCTTTTCTTTGTACGTGTTTGGATCCCTGATTCTGCCCAATGCCGGTGTTTGGTTATAGATCTGTGTTCTTTCATCTTCTTGCATGATCTTATGGGCTGCTCTGTTGACCCCTCGGCAGGTGGAGGTAGTTCTCGTATCACCTACTCTTGCCCTCCTGCTGTATGTTGTCATTAGGACAAGAGGTGCCAGTGTTTCCAGTCATGGCTGCGGACTTTTTTTTTTATTTATTTTACGTACTAAATCTTTGTATTTTCATGCAGTACATGTCCTCTAATGTTCTCCTTCTCCGTACATCAGTGGCAAATGTGTCATCTGCTCTGCTGGAGCTGTTCCCGCCGTTCCTGCGGGATACAGTGTCGCCATTTTTCGCTTCACGTTTTGCATGTTGGCTAGTGATGCTCATTTCCTCGTTGGCTCTTGCCTGGGACCTTACTCTTTGTTTTCTTTCGCCATTTGTCCTAGCTGTTTGCGGAGTCTGCAGTAGGGCAGTTTCTACAAGCAGCTTCTTCTAGTTGTCCGTATCGGATCTTGTTGATTCTTTGGCGGTCCCGGGGGAGGTTTCTCCCGGATGGGGCAGTTCTGCTTGCCAGGGATTTGGTTATTTTCCAGCTCGCCGGGTTCGAATTCCAAGTGACCTAGCGCTGGTTCCATCTGGTTCCCTGAGCCTTAGTTCAGGTGCTGCTTGCTCGGTGCCCGCGACCAGGGGTTTTTCCAAGGGTTTTCCCACAGCTTTACCTCTTTCAGATGCTCGGTCCAGTCCGTTATGTGGCTAGTTCGGTCTTCTCAAGTCTTCGCATTTGGTGCTTTTGACTCAGGTCTCTCACCATCTGTTTGGTGGTCAGGTGGCTTTGTTACTGGTGTCCCACCTGCGTGCTTCGCCGTGTCTTGTGCGGCGCTGGCGGAGCCGCTCAGGCTTGCTTTCAGTTTTGATGTTTCTTCTGCACTGTTTTGCAGGCTGTCTCGGGCGTTGTTTCGCTCCGGGCCAGCTCATGAGCAGCTTGAGCCATTTTCCGGAGGGATCCCTGGGATTGTTGATGCCTGTTTGGCTTGGTCGGGGGTGTATCTTGTGTCTAGTTGTGGCTCTCATTCATTGCCTGCGTGACGCAGCCTCTGTGGCCCTGGTTGCTCTTTGCATTGCCTGGGTTCCCTTCATCCTTGTTCCAGGGTTCGGGTCTCCCAGGTCGTCTGCGGGGGTCGTTTGGTGTTGCCAGTTGTCTTGCTTTCGGGTCTCGGGCCCGTGGTTTCCGCCTCCCGGGTTGTCCCTCTTTTGTCCTTGTTTTTGAGCAATTAGCTCCGGGAAGCCGAAGGAGCTCCCTCCAGAAAACCAACGTTGAATGTAATGAAACCCCATTTTCTGGGTGAGACCTGGAGGCTCCCCGGCATCCCTCCCTCCCTCCCTCCCTCCCTCCCTCCCTCCCTCCCTCCCTCCGGTCAGCAGTTCTTTTCGCATGTTTTGACATCTAGGCTAAGGACTGACCGGCGGGGCGTCTGGCACTCTCCCTTCACCCTCCCAGGGAGGGGGCGTTGCGAAGACGGCGGCACTTTTGTAACAAGATGACGTCATGCTCGTTTGATCGTTTTTCTTCATGGAGAGTTCTATCCTCTCGTTCGGTATTTAGTAGCATTTCTTCACTAGAATGGGAGGATATTTTGGGGAACCTGTCATTCTGGGTGCCCGATTCAGTTGATGGCAGACATGGAATACTTCTAAACTATATATAAAGTGTCTCTATAGGTCATTGCTCCTTGCACCTCTCTGAGGGGGCCAGGTTCTGGCTCATGGTCCCCCCGGTAGACCTAGAACTCCATGTACATTGACTGATGCCCAAAGCTTATACATCCGTATCAGCCGGATAGCTCCAGGAAACCTCCAGGTCTCGCCCAGAAAATGGCATTTCATTACATTCAACACTGGTTTTTTAACTTTCAGAGAGGTGACGTATGCGATGACTCAGACAGCTGCTTAGACGATTCATTGATAGAGGTGAAAAAAGGTAAATACAATAAATTAAATGTGTTGTTTCATGGAATTAAGTTGCAGGGGAGGTGATGTTCTGTTGTAGTCATTATGTTCATAATCTAAGTTTACCTACTGGATTGTGCTGGCCGAGAAAATTCATTTTGCAAAAAAGCACAGGCCGAGAAAACACCAATTTAGATTTCGTACTATTCAAAATGCACGAGCGGTAGGTTGCGTACGAAATGGATTCCTCGGACCACCAAAGAGAGGCAGCCATCTTGAAAAAAACATTTCCCTAAGGCTGCTGGCTGGATCAGTTCTGAATGAGCAACCATGTGGGTGGCACACTCCCAATCCCCTGTCGGACGCGGTGTTGAAAGATCACTCATCACTGGTGAAATTCAAACCATATTGTTTGAGGAACATAATGGTCATGATATTGATGAAGCTAGGCACAATAAGGACCTAACATAAGGGTCTGATAAAAGTGATGCAGCACCAATGAGGACGATACAGCGAGCGAATCCAGTAGTAGCCGAGCGCCACCCATGCCCACTCATGTCATCTCCAATTTTTATAGATGATACAATAGATGAATTGTGTTCTGGGTTCATTGATGATGCATCTGATACAAGTAGGATAGATGAACAGTGTATTAGTGGCTTCCATGGTGGTGTTTATTGCCAGCGTTGGTGATGGCAATATAAGGAGCACTGATGAATTCGCGAGGGAGGACTGTGATAATTTTGTAATACACAAACCACAATTAGATGATTATGATGTTGATGTTGCACCCACTTTCCCATATACAGGTGAAGATATGAGTGATTCCAGGACAGAATTTTGTCATTGAGCTTTTCCTAGATCTTTCCAAGAATACCTGGAATTTTTCAATGCTACCTTATAAACCGATCTTTTCAAGAATATCTGAATCTCTTCAGAATACCGAGTCTTTTCAATCGTACCTTACAAATTGATCTTTTCCTATAATCTTTTCAAGACTACCTTACACTTCTCAAGCTACATACTGTACCACCTACAGGTACTAAAGCCAAGGGTGAACATCAGTGCGTGATTTGCAAGCACACAGAACGAAGAAACAGGAAGCGAAAATCTGTTTGTAATTGTTGCATCGTCTTACCCCAGGTGGGGAGTGTTATTGACTAGGGAGGGCAGACTGCAACCGGTACAGCTTGCACACATGGCGGCCAATGATTCTCTCTGGCTGCCAGTTTATTTGTTGTGTGTCTTCGGGGGTTTTGTTTTTCTTTTCAGAATTTTCACATTTTGTTAACGGAGTACGTCTGCCTAGCTTCTTACTAGGCAAGCCTAGGTTGTGTTGGTCCTCCTCCTCTGTTGCCCCTGAAGTTTCATGGCTGCTACTGGTGGTCAATTTGTCTGATGACAGACAGGGTTCTACCAGCTTAGTTAGTCCCAGTGCCTTGGCTTCCCATAGGGCTTACTCACCCTATGGGCTCCTGAAAAAACCCAGTTGGCTCAGGGCTACTATGGATGTGTGTTCCAAGTCGTCATCTCATCTTGTGCGAAATTGAAAATTGTTCGTCCCCCCTGCCTCAGGGAGACGATCATCCATACTGCCTCCGTCATGCTGCCTGTTGGGTCGGTTAGTTACACCTACAACCAAGAATTTTGTGCGACTTGTTCCCCGCTTGTGCTTCGGTTTGCCCATTCCTTATCTGATGATCTCAGGGATCAGGTGGCAGCTGTGTTGCATGCTTGATTCTTCTTATTGCAACGGCCCGGGTTGGTTGTCCAGTTGGAGGCCCCGAGGCCGCCCCACTTGAGTTTTAGGGACCAGGATTTGGGGGCATTGGTTGCTTCTACCTTGGTTCAGTCCATGCCCCCGCTTCCTTCCCTGGTGGGCATGGTTTGCCCTGCTCCTTTCCCTCCCCTGCTTCCGGCTTTACACCATCTGAGGGTTTCCGAGTCAGGGCGGGGCTTAGCTTAGGATGAGGCTTGGGTGGCTTCAGGTTTTGCCCCTTCCAATTTGGGTGTGGAGGCGGATGAGCCCGAATTTCCCACCGAGGCTTCTGGGTCGACCCAGCAGACACCCTTCTTCGAAGCTTTTCCCGTGGACTCTACATTTTCTTCTGGGGTGATGGGTGTCAATGAGGGCTATGCCCCAGGGCCTGTGTCAGGGGTTGCTGGGAATAATGGGGAGTCCTCTTGGAGCGCTTGGGCTCCTTTTGACCCTGCTTGGGCCCCTTGTGTCTTCTGGGCAGGGTATATTGCTGCAAGGGAGGAGGTTTTCATACCCTCGTTCTCTTTATGAATTTGAGTTAAGTGCGGCTGCCCCCTAGGTTTGTTTTCAGGTGCCCTTGGGATCCTCGGATTTGTCCTTCCGGAGGTTACCTACCTCTTGGATTTCGCCTGGGGTGGTTCGGGAGGCCCTTGGTGCATACAGGCAGCAAGTGTAGGTGTGGGCATAATGTGTGGCAGCAAGTGTAGGTGTAGATATGATGCCAGGCAACAAGTGAAGATGTGGGAATACCTCCCACGAGACCCAGTTTACACCTCTGTCATGGATCCGACTTTGTTTTGAGTTCAGTTCTTCTCCCTCGTATTGGGTGTGTTATGAGGTTCCAGAGTCTTCCTGGGTGGCAGACTGCCCCTTCTCTCTAGAAGCTTGGTGTGACTATTGTTAAACCTGCACGCTTGAGTGGCAAGATGCCTCTTCGGCGCTGGTCATCTTCTTGAGGCTCGCTCGAGTTCCTCAGTGAGTGCCTCATCGCCCTTGTGCTTCCTCATCATGTAGGTCTGGTGCAGTTGTATGCTCAGGTCCCCACTCTTTCTGCTGCTTTGGCTGATGACCTTCAGACTTGCGGTCATTTGACCTCAGTCTTGCGCTTCTTCAGTCTTCTGGAGCTGTCTTCGGATTGGCTTTCGGAGGATGTGGGATGAAGCCAAAGTCTATCTGTACCTGGTGCAATAATAGCGAAGTTTCATTGTGTACCATGGACTGCTTCGTTGATTATTACTCACTTCCGAAGTACTGAGTGTGTAATATAGTGTGTTACTGTGTAAATAGTGTGTGACCCTGTACATATTGTAATTTTAGTAAATTTTTAACAAGTAATTTTGCAACAATATACATTTATTGTGGACACATTACTGATACATGTATCACAGTTCTATGGAACATTATGAACGTTCTACTATATACATATTGTAAAGGACACAAATACGCATCATATACGACAAAAAAAAAAAACACACATTGGAAATACATAGAACAAATAATTTAAAATATAGCTGTGGCAACTCGCGGTGCTTGAATGGTGCACGCGACCGCCTCTGGGAGCTTCACGCACGGGCGACCAGCCCGTGACACCCCCTTCTCCACGTCCCCACAGCCAAAGTAAGTGGATTTTTTTAGTTTTTTTTACATATACATGTTCAGGGAAGGGAATTTATTACTTTACAAAGATTAAACAAATTTGTGAACACTTGATTTTATGAGCACACGGGGAATGTCACAATAAACCTGGCGCATCACAGTGGCTAAGTGGGTAGTCTCGTAAACAGAAGTTGGGTCACCTGTGCCATCAAGAACCATGCGCTCAGTCGACCCATGTATGTATCAACAAAAGTAACAAGTCGAGGCAAAGGTCGTAACCCGGTTTGAATTTTCCAACGAAATTGGGGTTGTAACCCGAAAAATTCATAATTAGGGGCATTCGTAAGTTGAGGTTCCACTGTATTTGCAAAATTTTATTAACTGAAGATACCTATTTTTAATCACAAATGTTTTTCCTATTTAATAAAAAAATTTGATTAAAATTTGCATTTCTCATTTTGCAATGTTTTCAACCACAAAGGTGTAATGCATTTCACTTTTATCTTCCAACAGAGGCAATAAAAGTTGAATGTTGGGGAGATAATGATGATGGCTACTATGATATGTGTGTTGGAGATGACAGGGATGATAGCAAAGATTCGCTCCACATTAATGAGAACTCGGCAGGCACGACACAGTAAACAATAACAATTGTAACCAGGTGAGAAGTTATAAAGTTTGAATGTATTCATATACTTTGGTCTGAACTTCCATCTTTTTCATGCATATATTACATCATTAATAGTGTAGTACTGCACTACAGTACTTGAAGGAATTATTGTTGGGTTTGTAAGGGCTGTCTCTTGGGTGGTATAATAGTTTCCTTGAAGAACATGTCATAAAATATGTGAACAGTTCCATGGACTTGGAAAAAATGATGTATTCAATGTAGCGAAATGCCCTTTTCTGGGAGATCCTCAGTCGCTCCGGGAGTTTATCTCTGGTACCACCAAGACTTAGCCCAACACACCAGGCCTCTGAGGCCCATCTGTTACCTGCCAGGAGCCAGAACCAGAATCTGGCTCACTCAATGAGGTGAGGGATGCAGTGGGTTTCATACAAAAAAAAAAAAAAAAAAATATTAAAAGAAAATAGGCACCACTAGGTAAACTTTCTGATAATTTTTACACACTCCTGAATATTTTCATGCTCTGTCCATGCTATGTTCTTCAGTAAAATAATGCCAATTTTGATATGAAGGTTTTCTGGAGGAGCTGCTTTTTGGTTCATTTTTCCCATATTTTCTGGGAGGAGCCCCCTTCGGCTCCCCGGAGCTATCCAGGCTGATATGGATATTATTTGACTTTGGCATCAGTCAGTGTGAATGGAGTTCATGGGCCTACCGGGGACCACGAGCCAGAACCAGGCTCTCCTCAGAGAGGGGGCCCAGGTTCCCCTTGGAACCTAACTCCATTGCACCAGGAGCAATGGCCTATAGAAATGTACATGTGATTTGGAGCATTCTATGTCTGCCATCGACCAGGCCAGGGACCCAGACAGGTAAGCGCCCAAAACAACCCTTCCCCCCCCCCCCCGTATTCTCGTTAACACAACTACTGAAAGCTAAACGAGTGGACAGAACTCCCCAAATGAAAACGATGTTACACGGCACGTGTGACATGCTCCTTGCCGGGGAGGGAGGCCCAGATTTTTCAGGCCGACTATCCACACCCCAGTTCTCGGCTGATGTGGCTTGGTGTCAGTCGTGTGACTCCAGCTCCTGAATTGTTGTCTTAGTGCTGTGCCTTGGGTTTGGTGCTGTCTCCACGGTGATGCGTGAGCTGGGAGTAAATTCACAGGTGCTCAGGTTGCATGTGCTTAGGGTTCCCTTCCCTAAGTGCCCTGTAAGTACCCCACCTTGGGGCTTGGGGTTATCTTCCACAAGGTACCTTGGGGCTACCTCTGCTGGGTCTTTTGCTGCTTGGTGATTGGTTGCACTAAGTGTGCTTTTTTTTTTTCTCCCTTGTTTACCTTTGGGTAAGAGGTAGGTTGCACTGGTAGGGGCACAGGGTACTGCACAGCTAGTTTTCACCTATCATAGCGGCCGACTCTGTTCCACCTGGGTACGTTGTCCACTTGTGGGGGTTTTTCTTTTGTTTTTGTTTGTGCCTGGTGGGGTGGGGGGTCCAAAGCATCTGATGGCTTCAGGATTGGAGCAGGGTTTAGTTAGTTTTGAGACTCGGGCAGTCTCAGAGGATGCCTCTTCTTTGGTGGCGAGGGAGGTATTCGAGTCGGTTACTCCGGCCATGGCTTCGGGGTCTGACCAGTGGGCTGCTTCTTCTCTTGCCTTTTCAGCTGCCCCGGCTTTTTCTTTTGAAACCGGGGCCTTTGAGGACAACTCGGCCCCGGGTCTTGGTGTGGAGGTTCCCGGTGCCGGGGAGGGGATGGTGTGGGGGGCCTTGGGGCCTCGTTGGACCCCGCCTGGGTTTTTCTACCCTCCGAGCGGGGCTTATTGTTACAAGGAGTGGGGTTTTCACCCCCCCCTTCCAGGTACGAGTTGGATATATGGTGTCAGCCCCTCCCCGAGTTCGGTTTCAAGTCCCTTCAGGTCCGTCGGTTCCGTCTTTCTGGGGCGTTTTCGGCTTCCAGCATCCCACTTTTTGAGGTATGGGAGGCCATTACAGCTTACCTCCTGCCTGACCCACATTACACCTCTATTATGAATCCATCTACTTTCAGGTTTGGGTCTTCGTCTCCTTACTGGGTTCAATATGGAGTTCCGGAGTTGTCCTGGCTTGTGGACTGCCCGTTGTTTTCTTTGGATGCTTGGCATACCTTCTGTCGTATCCACACGCACGAGTGGCGCGAGGCGCTGACGGTGGTCCAGGTTTTCATGGGGGCGAATTTGAGCTCCTCAGTGTGTTATTGTGCAATTGCACGTGCAGGTTCCTTCCCTTTTGGCTGCCCTGGTCACCAAGGACTTGCACACTCGTGGCCTGTTGACTTCGGTCTTGCACTTTTTTTCCCTCCTGGTGCTGTCTTCGGATTGGCTTCAGGAGGATGTGGAGGTTCTTGGCACAAGTCTGGTGCCTTGGTCTCAGCGGAACGTACGTTGTGTGTGCTGTTGAATCTGTATGCGCCGATCCTGCGGGATGCAGTTCCCTATTTTTCGCTTTGCGTCTCGCGTGTCAGCAGGTGTTGCTGGCTTCCTCTATGGAATCCACTTGGGCCCTGGCTCTTAGGATTTTATCGCCTTTTTGTCCTTTGCTGTTTGTGGAGTCTGCGGTTGCGCAGTTTTTGCAGGCAGCTTCATCTACTTGCCGTCCAATATCCGACTTGTTGGTTCTCTGGGGTCCCCTGGGGCTCCTGGGGATTCCTTCTCGAAGTGGTCATGCCAGGGCTTGCAGTTCCGTTCAGCACAAGGTGGGGGGGGGGGGGGGGAGTAAAGCCTTGGCAAAAAATTATAGGCCAGTTGCACTAACATCACACATAATAAAAGGTTTTGAAAGTGATTAGGAATCAAATTTCTAGTTTTATGGAAAATAATGAGCTACACAACCCAGGACAACATGGATTTAGAGCGGGAAGATCCTGTCTGCCACAGTTACTCAATCACTATGACAAAATCATAGAAGATCTAGAAGAAAAGCAAAATGCAGATGTAGTATACACAGACTTTGCAAAGGCACTCGACAAATGTGATCATGGAGTGATTGCACACAAAATGAGGTCAATGGGAATAACTGGTAAAGTGGGACGCTGGATACTGAATTTCCTGTCGAGCAGAACACAAAGAGTAATAGTCAATCAAATAAAATCAAGTCCAAGCACAGTTAAAAGCTCTGTACCTCAAGGTACAGTCCTTGCACCACTGCTGTTCCTTATTCTCATATCAGATATAGATAAAAATACAAGTCACAGCTTTGTGTCATCCTTTGCAGTTGACACAAAAATATCAGCATGAAAATTACCTCTGCTGAAGACATGGAAAAATTACAAGAAGATATCAACAAAGTTTTCGATTGGGCAGCAGAAAATAAGATGATGTTTAACAGCGATAAATTCCAGGTACAGCAAAAATGAGGACCTGAAACATAATACAGGGTACAAAACACATATCAAATCTGCCCATAATAGGTAAACAGCATGTAAAGGATTTGGGAATAATGATGTCCGACGATGTAACGTTTCAGGAGCATAACCAAGCAAATATTGCGTCGGCCAGAAAAATGATAGGATGGATTACGAGAACTTTCAAATCCAGGGATCCCTTCACGATATTGTACTCTTCAAGTCACTGGTGTTGTCCCGTCTCGAGCACTGCTCAGTACTCACTTCCCCCTTCAGAGCAGGAGAGATTGCTGAAATTGAGGGAATACAGAGAACATATACAGCACGCATAGATGCGATAAAGCACCTAAATTATTGGGATCATCTCACAGCTCTCCAAATGTACTCATTAGAAAGGAGACGAGAGAGATACCAAATAATATACACATGGAAAATACTGGAGGGCCAGGCCCCAAATCTACACAGTAAAATAACAACTTACTGGAGTGATCGATATGGAAGAAAATGCAGAATTGAACCAGTGAAGAGCAGAGGTGCCATAGGCACAATCAGAGAACACTGTATAAACATCAGAGGTCCGCGGCTGTTCAACGTCCTCCCAGCGAGCATCGGAAATATTGCCGGAACAACCGTGGACATCTTCAAAAGAAAACTAGACTTTTTTCCTAAAAGACGTTCCGGACCAACCGGGCTAGTGGACCAAGCTCTCACAAGTCAAGCCTGGCCTCGAACCGGGCTTGGGGAGTGGAAGAATTTCCAGAATCCCATCAACCAGGTAGGTTGCTGGTACCAGTTTCGGAGCCGGTGCCGCCTTCAGACCCATCTTCATCTGGTCGGCGTAGTGTTCGCTCTGCGCGGAGGGCAGGTTCTCTTAAGGAGGCATCGGGTCTTTTGCGGTTCATCCCATTGATGGAGCGATGGAGGGGAGGTTTGCTCTGTTCACTCACGCCTGGTCTCACAATTTGTGGCCTTTTCAGGTCGTTTCCGAAGACCTGGAGATGGTGTTGGGGGGCCTGACCTCCTTTGGGGGGTTCAGGACTGGCAGGGCAGGCCTCTTCTCCTGCGCTCTGTCAGGTCATCTCGGAGTGGGTGCGCTTAGGCGTGGTCGAAATGATGACGTCCCTTCGATGGGTTTACCGTCTGTGCGGATCTGAGGGTCATTCTGGACTTGTCCTGTCTGAATCCCTGGGTCTCTTACCCCCCCCTCCTTTCGGATGACTATTCTGTCCCAGGTCCGGATTCTGTTGGAGCCGGGCACTTGGACGGTGTCCCTGGACCTCAAGGACGCATATTGGCATGTTCTGGTTCATCTGGGGTTCAGGGACTGGCTCAGGTTTGTTGTGGGGCATCTCGGTTACCGCTTTCGTTGCCTTCTATTCGGTTTGAATCTGGCCCCTCGCATATTTGCATGCCTTACTCGGGTCGTGGTGGCCCGCCTGCATCTGTTAGGGGTTCGGTGCTGGCCTACCTCAATGACTGGCTGGTATGGGCTCCGAGCCCGTCCGCGTATCTTTTCGCCAGGGATTTGGTTCTTTTACAGCTCGCCGGGTTCAGATTTCTGGTGAACTGGAGGAAGTCCCATCTGGTTCCCTCCCAGGTTCGAACTTGGTTGGGTTCTTGTAATTATCTAAGTCTAATTACCTAAGTGTAGTTACAGGATGAGAGCTATGCTTGTGGTGTCCCGTCTTCCCAGCACTCTTTGTCATATAACGCTTTGAAACTACCGACGGTCTTGGCCTCCACCACCTTCTCTCCTAACTTGTTCCAACCGTCTACCACTCTGTTTGCGAGTGTGAATTTTCTTATATTTCTTCGGCATCTGTGTTTAGCTAGTTTAAATCTATGACCTCTTGTCTTCCCTATCGATTTTATCAATTTCTGTTACAATTTTGTATGTAGTGATCATATCGCCTCTTTTTTTTCTTCTGTCTTCTAGTTTTGTCATATTTAATACCTCTAACCTCTCCTCGTAACTCTTGGTCTTCAGTTCTGGGAGCCACTTAGTAGCGTGTCTTTGCACCTTTTCCAGTTTGTTGATGTGCTTCTTAAGATATGGGCACCACACAACTGCTGCATATTCTAGATTTGGCCTAACAAAAGTTGTGAACAATTTCTTGAGTATATCGCCATCCATGTATTTAAAAGCAATTCTGAAGTTAGAAAGCGTGGCATAGGCTCCTCGCACAATGTTCTTTATGTGGTCCTCAGGTGATAGTTTTCTATCTAGAACCACCCCTAGATCTCTTTCTTTATCAGAATTCTTTAAAGATTTCTCACATAATATATAGGTTGTGTGGGGTCTGTTCTCCTATTTCACATTCCATAACATGGCATTTATTAACATTAACACTTTAGTCCGGGCATGACGCAGCATTGCGTCATCCGTTTACTGTCGGTAATCTCGGTGATGATGCAATGCTGCGTCGTCCACTAAAATAATTGCCAAAAATCAGGTTTTTATCCGATTTTTGGGGGACTGTTTGGTAACTGTCAACAAGCCGAATGCAATCTGTGACTACAATACAAACATGAAAGGTGTTGATCACTTTGACCAAATGATCAAATATTATCACTTCATAAGGAAAACTCACAAATGGACGAAGAAAATGACCTTCTATTTTGTGCAAATGGCTATCTACAATGCTTATGTGATGTACAACTACTACACAAAAAATACTAAACTATAATACTAAATATACTAAAATACTAAATACTAAACATTTGTGGGCAGGAATTGGGAGTGTAGCTGGAAGGCGTCTGGGCGCTCACTCGCGGTTAACGTGTGGCCCGTCTTCAACTCGTCGGCGGGTGGAGCGTGACCAGGTTTTTTATTTTATATGCTAATATTCCTCTAGAGAATTCTATTGCGAACCCATTGATACCAAAATGAAAGACTTAGGACGAAAATTGAGGTGACCAGAGTGAAAAGAGTGAACACATTTTATCGCTTTTGCACGCTCCTGGGTAACTCGTTCGCACTTTCTCTGTTTTTCTGCGGGTAATTAGCCGGCTTTTGGAGTTCATATGCATTTAGTGCTGTAGAGAATTCTATTGCGAACACAATGATACCACCTTACCTTGAGGTGCTTCCAGGGCTTAGCGTCCCTGCGGCCCAGTCATTGACCAGGCCTCCTCCAAATTTAATCTTGTAGGACGAGAATTGAGGTGACAAAGTTGAAGAGAGTATACACTTTTCAGAATTAACGCGCGCTCCCGTGAAACATTGGGACCCAAATCGCACAGTTGAGGGGTGGCGCGCGGGGTACGCCAAAGTGTTAAATTCCATATACTTATGGAATTTATGTGCTCCATATACTTACTTTGTCCAGGTCATCTTGAAGGGCATGACAATCGTCTAAGTTTTTTATCCTTCCTATTATCTTAGCATCATCAGCAAACATGTTCATATAATTCTGTATACCAACTGGTAGATCATTTATGTAGACAATAAATATCACTGGTGCAAGAACTGAACCCTGTGGTACTCCACTTGTGACATTTCTCCAGTCTGATACATTGCCTCTGATCACTGCCCTCATTTTTCTATCAGTCAGAAAATTTTTCATCCATGTTAGAAGCTTACCTGTCACCCCTCCAATATTTTCCAGTTTCCAGAACAACCTCTTATGTGGAACTCTGTCGAAAGCCTTTTTTAGGTCCAGATAGATGCAGTCAACCCAACCATCTCTTTCCTGTAGTATCTCTGTTGCTCGATCATAGAAACTGAGTAAATTCGATACACAGGATCATCCAGATCGAAAACCATACTGTCTGTCTGATATTATATAATTTCTCTCCAGGTGTTCTACCCATTTAGTTTTAATTATTTTTTCCAATATTTTGACTATTACACTTGTCAATGATACAGGTTTATAATTAAAGGGGTCTTCCCTGCTTCCACTTTTGTAGATTGGAACTATGTTAGCCATTTTCCACACATCAGCTACAACTCCTGTAAACAGGGATGCCTGAAAAATCAGTTGAAGTGGAATGCTGAGCTCAGGTGCACATTCTCTCGGAACCCATGGTGAAACTCCATCTGGACCAACTGGTTTGTTCTTATTTAGCTCCTTGAGCATTTTTTCCACTTCGTCTCTAGACACCTCTATGTGCTCTATGTTGTTGTCTGGAATTCTTATTGTCTAGTTCCCTGAAGATTTCATTTTGTACAAACACACTTTGGAACTTTTCGTTTAATGTTTCACACATTTTCTTTTCATTTTCTGTGAATCTATTTCCCATTTTCAACCTCTGAATATTTTCCTTTACCTGCAATTTGTTGTTTATGAATTTATAGAATAGACCTGGTTCTGTTTTACATTTGTCTGCAATCCCTTTTTCAAAATTTCTTTCTGCCTCTCTCCTCACTGCCGTGTAGTTGTTTCTCGCATCTTTGTATCGCTGGTATGTTTGGGGGTTTGGCCTCTTCCTGTATTGATTCCATTTTTGTGTCTTTTGGTCTCTGGCCCTCTTGCAATTTCTGTTGAACCAATCCTGTTTCCTAGTTCTGCATCTCTGTTTTGGTATAAAAATTTTTGTGCCTTTATCATATATTTCACAAAACCCGACATACATCTCATTTACTTCCTTGCCTAGCAACAAGTCTGTCCAATTATACTCACTAAAAAATCTCTAAGGTTGCCATAATGTCCTCCCCTAAAGTCAGGTTTTTCAATTGCATCAACCTTCTTATTTTCTTCCAGATTATAATGCATTGCATACTTTATTCCCAAAAAGACATGGTCACTTTTACCCAAAGGAGGAAGGTACGGAATGTCAAATATTTCTTCCTCCATCCTGGTAAATATAAAATCTAGCATGGAGGGAATGTCCCCTTCCCTCATTGTTTAACATGTTGATACAAGCTTGTTTAACATATTGATACAAGAATGTTTCCAGGATGAGGTCTACAAATTTACAGGTCCAAAAGTCTTTTGTTTTAGCTTCATATGCTTCCCAGTCTTTGGATTTCAAGTTGAAGTCACCGACTATCAACAGTCGTGATCTGTCATTATCCGCTCTCGCCATGATCTCTCTCATTATTGTTATAAGACCTTCTCGTTTACTATTTAGCTCCTCCCTTGACCATGTGCTGCTTGGCAGTAGACTGTATGCATTTATGATCATTAGTTTATCATCCTCATGGCAGATCTCTAGTGCTATTATGTCAACTTCTTGTGGATTGGCAGTCATTATTTCGTTCACCTTTAGGTGAACTGGGAGCCGGGAGCCGGTTGGCCGAGCAGACAGCACGCTGGACTTGTGATCCTGTGGTCCTGGGTTCGATCCCAGGTGCCGGCGAGAAACAATGGGCAGAGTTTCTTTGACCCTATGCCCCTGTTACCTAGCAGTAAAATAGGTACCTGGGTATTAGTCAGCTGTCACGGGCTGCTTCCTGGGGGTGGAGGCCTGGTCGAGGACCGGGCCGCGGGGACACTAAAAAAGCCCCGAAATCATCTCGAGATAACCTCAAGATAGGTGTTCTTTCACCAGCACAGCAACGCCACCGCCTTTCCTAATTTTTCTGTCCCGTCTCCAAATTGAGTACCCCCTTGGGAATATGACCTCGTTTAAAATAACCTTTTCAAGTTTTGTCTCCGTGAGTGCAACAATGTATGGTGTCTGCAGCTGTATTACATCACTTAACTCCAGTATCTTCGATTTCACTCCATCTATGTTGGTGTATGCAATCTTCAGGAACTGGTTCCCCCTCTTCTTATTTTTCACTCCCCCTCTCTCTAATGATTTTGTTGGTTTGCCTTTATGTACCACTTTACTTGTCTGCCTACCCCTATCACTTTGTAGAAAAAAAAATTGATTTCTTCTTCATTCCTGCTCTCATTTAAACGTTATGCCTCGGCGAGGTTCAGTTTCAGCTTCTCCCTATCTTCTTTTGAAAGATCTCGTCTTAACGGCCAAACTTTCCCATCCTCATCACTTTGTAATTTTCTAGCATTCCTAAGTACTTCTTCCAGCTGTTTGGCACCATTTAGGGTGATCCTCAAAGGCCGATCTTTCCCTTTTACATATCTGCCTATTTTCCTGTAGTCGCACACATTCTCTATGGTAGTAAGACCTTCCACGAAGCCAGCAATTTTATCTACTACTTTCGCTTCTTCTACAGCTCTTTCTGACCTAGATGTTATCTTCTTTTGCTTTGCACCCAAAAATTATCAGGTACTTACTCCGATCAACTGTGTTTTGCACCAATTTCGGGTTAGATGCCAATTCCTTTCTCACTTCCAGCCTAATTTTTGTTTTATCTTGGTTGCTGCAGTGTTTGACTTCCTTTACTTCTTCTTCAATTTTTCCTTCTCCTTGGCCACTTGTGCATAGGTGAGTTGCATATCTTTCTTGCACTGTTCTATACCCTGTGTAACTTCCCTCATCTGTGCTGACAAAAGCTGTTTCTTATGTTTAATTTCCTTACCTAACCTATTGTAGTCATTTATGTTTAAATTTACTTTAACGTCTTCCAAAGCTATTTTTAAGAGTTTATTTTCTTCTTCCATGGCTTTGCAATTTGTTTCCAATTGATTCTTATCCTTGCACATGTCTTTCACTAAACCCTCAAGACATAAAACTTTGCTATTTAAATGGTCATTACTTTCTTTCAATTTACTAATTATTTCTACATGAGAGTTCACTGTATTATCTAATTTTACCAACTTGTTATGTAGACTGGTTATATCAATGCTTTTTTCATTGAATTCAGCAAAATCAAGCTCTGTTTTGTATTTCCTCTTGCCGGCAGCCATCTTGAATGTTCTTCTTTGCACTGGAAACACTAGGGCAACTTTTTCTCATCCAATTTTTCACTTCAATTGGCACATTCTTGTTATCTCACCTATTTTCAAAAGCACTATACCTTTGTTCTCTGGGACACCACTCACTATCATCAACCTGCACTACAATACTTAGGATTGTTGAAATATGCTGGAGCTCCTGTGATGCAAGTGTTGACCCTAGGGGTGTCACCTTTTGAATTCATAAAAATTTAAGAGTGTGAGGGATTTCTCGCGTTTTTCATCAAGCCCTGTTATATGGGAGAACTCGCGTGCATACACACACTCACACATTGTGTGTGTGTGTGTGTGTGCACTCGCGCACGGGCGTAGTGTATGCACTAGCTTTCCAATTTGCTTAAAATGTGGTTAGTATGTCTTGTCCAGAGGGTCCGCTTGTTTTCCTTGTACCCGACCAAAGATACCTGCTCTGAAGGGTTGTAGACTCCCTCTTCTATGAGCTGACTTATTGAGTCACCTTGCTTCTGGATAGTGCATGAGATTTATTTTCCCTTACAGGGCCTGTTGATGGGAAGGAAACAGCCATCTCAACTTACAACCATTGAAAAATTTAGATTGCAGTTATGCATGCTGAAGGACCTGCCTATATTTTGATCCTGCTCCTGTGGATGTTAGGGTCCTTGCACTTTAGCTGAAGGTATGCTTGGGTTACTTATGAAAATTTTGTGTCCTGCATTTGCTTACACCCTGCCCTCAGTGGTAATTGGAGGATGGGACTCAGTGTGTGCTTCGCAAAGATGCTTTCCCTGCACTCAACCTGCTTGCCTGTCTGTGTGGTGTTTCAAGTGGCCAGACTCCTTCGCCCCAGTGAGGGTGTATTATCTAGTATGTGTTTTTGTAAAAGTAAAAGCCACCATTGCAACTACAATTATGAGGAATCGTTTTTCATTTTAGGAAAGCACACGGTAGCGTACAAAAAAATACTGTACAGTACATTCATTTCCTTACAAACTGCTTTCACCTAACATCTAAATTCTTGCTTCCTGACTCAGTTGGTATGTCAACCCATCTTCTCATCCCGCCTATGCAACCCTGAAATGCATTTGAATATACTCTTCACCAGTCTACATTCATCCAGTCATGCAACATGCCTAATCCATCTCATCATGCTGTCCTCTATCATGCTGTTTATTGATTTTGCAGTCCACATTTTTTTATGACATTTCCAATCCTTACGCAATCCTTAGGATGACTATCTCATTTTTCAAGAAGAAAACAACACTAGGAAAGAATGTATAGAATCTTCAGGCATCAACGACTACAATACCGTCAGAGAGAATGAAGGAAAATTCAATGTTGCTACCCATCTTCCTAAATATATGCTTGAAAAAATACATATTCAAACTCAAAATCCCTCGTGTTCCTGACCTCATTTCACCTTTATCTTCTGTAATGTTTCCTCATCACATTCTATGCAAAAGCTGTAAACATCTTTCAGGTTCTTTCTGTAGTCAAATTACAGTAACTAAAGAATTATTTTTTAAAGGAAATACAGTAGTGGAATACTGTATTGTATTGTATAAATATAAATGATAACAATTGCCTAGTATAATGTTTTGCCCATCACAGTTCATATTTTAACTGGCTATTTTCTTATCTAGGGACTCACCAGTCATCAGATGTCTCGAGCTGATGCTTGATAAATGTATCCTGACTAGAAGGTTGTGCTGGTGGAAGCGATTATCTCTTTGATGATGATTTATCTACTAAGTGAGCAGAAATGTTCTGCAGAAGGAAGCAATGATAACAGTGAACCAGTTATCATTGGTTCAATGGTGACTGGTTCACTGTTATCATTGAACCAATGCTCAGCACCTTCATGTTTATACTGTCATGCTAACTGCTACCATCAATAGTTTGTGGTGGGTTGTTTCTTCCCTCACCCCCCAAAAAAAATTATTATTTTGGTGAATCAATCTTTGGATGTTGAAATAATCAAAGGAATAGATAAATGTACCAAACTGGACATGTTTCATCTCTGGGTCTCATAGTAAAGTTTAGTAACATGTTAGTCATCTCACAACACACATTTTCCTGTCATTAAAAGCAAAGAAGTAGAATGATAGTATAAGACATGTGTAAGTTTTCCCCACATTTCCTGGTTAAATGTCACATAACTATTTATTTATGTCAAATGTCATAATGTCACAAAAAAGAAATGTCACATAACTATTTATTTACAAATCCACTCTGAAATTAGTTTTTTCAATGTTAAAAATAAATTTAATTGAAATCTTTTAACCATACTAAAATGTGAGTCAATAGTATTTCTTACACTACTACTGCTACAGTAGTTTCTCCCTTCCTGTGAGAATTGAGTTACCTCCTGAACCCAGGAATTGCTTGAAAATGATCTTGTATAATAGCAAAGTTGCATTTATTAAAATAATGAAGTGGATTGTGTAGAGGCAAGACTACTGATAAATATCAATAATAGTCTAATTACTGTGTAAGATATCTTGTCAAGCAAGATGTTGGTACATAGAATTTTTTCCATTTAAAATATCTTGTCATGCTGGATGTTGGTGCATAAAATCTTTACTGTGCAAGATACGACATGCTGAATGTTTATGGTGCATAAATTCATTACTGTGTAAGATTCCTCTGTTGCCAAGTGATGATTGTGTTGAATTAGTCTCTGGCAAACATTTAGTTCAAACTGTTAGATTTTATTTAAACAACATAAGGAGAACTTTATTTTTTGCAGATTGATTTTTGTATGGTATAACCTGTTTTGTTATTTGTTAAATATATGAAGTATCATATTCAACCCAATACTCTAATTAACCACTGTGCTGCACCGGCTTTAATGGGGACATTTCCCCTGTGCGCCGAAAATAGTGTTCGCAAAAATTTTTATATTTGTAAAATTATCAATTCCCTTCCCTGTGCACATACATGTAAAAAAAATAATAAACAGCACTTACTTTGGATGTAGGGACGTGGAGAAGGGGGCGTGTGACGTCATCATTTGCTGTGCACTCATGCGTGAAGCTCCCAGAGGCAGTCGCGCAGTCCATTCAAGCACCGCGGGTTGCCACAATTATATTTTCTACTATTTATTCTATGTACAGTATTTCCAATGCATTTTTTTTTGTTTTTATGATCATATATGATGCACATTTGTGTCCTTTACAATCTCTATATAGTAGAACGTTCATAATGTTCCATGGAACTGTGATACATGTGTCAGTAATGTGTCCACAATAAATGTTTGTCACAATATTACATGTTGAAAATTCACTAAAATTATAATATGTACAGTTTCACACACTACACACCAACATACTGTATTACACACTCGGTACTTGGCAAGTGTGTGATATTCAAAGAAGCAATCCATGAGACCATGACTTTGCACTCAACGCATATGGTACACATAGTAGTAGGCCGCCTCCGGTGGGAGACACACACGATTAGTGAGGTCCGCGGAAATTCGTCAGTTTCTTGGGGCATTGAAGGAGTATAGAGGCTAGATCATAGTATTTGGCCTTTCGCAGTGTGTAGCTAGCAGAGTGCAACATAGCATAGTCATATCATTAGCGATAGTGCGAAGAAACCAAAGTGGAGCTAGTGGCATCACCGGTGCATATATAGTGTGGAGAACCGCGTGGAGTGACCTGACCTGACGGCCAGCGTGGGACGACCTGCCGTGGAACTGCCTGATTGTGTTTGTTGGGTGGTGACTGTGATCGGTGGTACAGTAAATTAGGGAACTGTAACACAACGATACAGTGACTGACTCCAGAGCTTTGTGTAGATAGAGAAGAACCGCCATCATCAATCTACTAGAACTTAGTGAATCACCAAGTGGGAAGCGACGACGGATCACCATCGTCATCCATACATCGCCATTACTCGTCTAGTTCTGTGAGTGGGAGGCTGTCTGGTAGGTACCCCTCTCTGGTCAATCACTCAGGTGTACATAGTGAGGTAAAATATTATCATTCTTGTTCAGGATATCATATAAATTTAAAATCTCAAAGTGGCTCATGTTAGGTAGAGGTTAACACTTACGGGAACTCGTGACACACGCATGCACGCAGGCACACGCAAAAACACACACACACAAACGTTCAGTCAGGGAAGAAAGGATTAACACCTTTTACCAAAGGGGATAAGACCTCACTATACTCCACCCCCTCTCTTACCCCCCATCTGACCTGATCTGACCTGGTCGCCATCTCCGCCTCCCCCCAGTCCCCCGCCTCCCCCTTACACACACTCCCTACTCTCTCTCTTACCCCTCCCCACTCTCTCCCCCTCTCTCACTCCCACTCTCTCCCACTCCCACTCTCTCCCCCTCTCTCACTCCCACTCTCTCCCACTCTCTCCCACTCTCTCCCACTCCCACTCTCTCTCTCTCTCTCTCTCTCTCTCTCTCTCTCTCTCTCTCTCTCTCTCTCTCTCTCTCTCTCTCTCTCTCTCTCTCCCCCCCCCCCCTCCCCCCCTCTCCCTCCCCCCCCTCTCCCTCCCCCCTCTCCCTCCCCCCTCTCCCTCCCCCCTCTCCCTCCCCCCTCTCCCTCCCCCCTCTCCCTCCCCCCTCTCCCTCCCCCCTCTCCCCCCTCTCCCTCCCCCCCTCTCCCCCCATCCCCCCCCACCCCGCTCTGCCCTGCTGACAAATCCTATCACGGCACAACTAGGAACATGGTCAAGCATGACAGCCAGAGGTAACAGGGGAACAGGGAAAAGTCCAGGTGATAAAATGAAGGAAATGTTCGCCCAGTTTCTGGAGGACATCAAGAGTGAGATGCAGGAAATGAAGAATTAAATAAGCAACTTAAAAAGAGAGAGCTGACAGCAACAAAGGAGGAGATTAGAGCCCTCAAAGAGAACAGTATCGATGCTGAGACTCGGATGACCACCCAGGGAGTAGGTGGTAATAGTATTTTGGAAGAGAATGGCAATAAAAGCAACATTTGCAGAAATGCTAAAAAAAACAAAAAAAAAAAAAAAAAAAAAAAAACTGATGTAATGTCTGCAGTGATGGAGGTAGCCATAAAAGCAGCCACCTCACAGGAAGCGGCACGCTCCACTAGCCAGCTGCTGGAAAGGAAAAGATCAGTGGTAGCTGTGGGTATTAAAGAGCAGGAAGGCTCTAATAGGAAAGAGTGGAATGATAAGGACAAAGTGGCAGTGAATGAAATACTGAAGGCTCTAGACATGGAAGGGGCCGAGCATAGCATTGAGAAGGTTTTCAGGCTAGGCTGGTACAAAAAAGACCGAGACTGTATGTTAAAGATAGTGTTTGCAAACGAAAACACAAAGGAGATGATTCTAACAAAGAAAAGCCACCTGCAACATGTGGGAGAATTCAAAAAAGTATTCCTCCAGAGGGACATGACGAGGGAGGAGAGGGCCATGGCGGCAGAAGCAAGGAAGAAGCGCAGGGCGAGAGGGGAAAACCAGGAAATCACAGCTCCCAACACATCACCCCCAGAGGCGAGGGGGGAACCCACAACCAGCTACCCAGTAACACCAGTGGGGAGGGCAACCAAACCACCCTCCTCTGCATAGAAAGCCCCCCTACACCAAACCCTCTCTGCCCCCACTCAAATACCCAGCCAAATCTCCCTCCCCCCACACCCAATCCCTACCCTTCTACCCCTCCTCTCCTCCCACCGAGTCCCCCCTCCCTTCCCCCCTTTCCTTCCTGTCCTCCCTTCCCTTTCACCCCATACCCTCCCTCTTCACTTGACCCCCTCATCCCAGTATCCTCTGCAACCCTGTTATCCACCTCACAAATCCTCACACCCATGGAACAGATAACCCCCAACAGCAGAACACTCACCAAGGAGGAGATTTGAGAAGGGGCCTAAAAAAGTGAGCCTTAAGGCAATGTACACTAATATAGATGGAATTACAAATAAAGCAAATGAACTTGGAAAATGGGTACTAGAGGAAAACCCAGACATAATAGCTCTCACAGAAACAAAGCTAACAAAAACCATAACAAATGCAGTGTTCCCACAGGACTATTATGTTATGAGGAAAGAGAGAGAAGGAAGAGGTGGTGGTGGTGTAGCCCTGCTGGTAAGAAAAGGCTGGGATTTTGAGGAAATGGCTGTTCAGGGATGTGAAGGTTTCAGTGATTACATAACAGGTACAATAACAACTGGAGGGCAAAAAATTATAGTCGTAGTCATATATAATCCACCACCAAATGACAGAAGACCCAGACAGGAATATGATAGAAACAACATTGCAACCATTAACATAATAGACAGAGCATCTTGAGGTTATCTTGATATGATTTCCGGGCTTTAGTGTCCCCGCGGCCCGGTCCTCGACCAGGCCTCCACCCCCAGGAAGCAGCCCGTGACAGCTGACTAACTCCTACATACCTATTTTACTGCTAGGTAACAGGGACAAAGGGTGAAAGAAACTCTGCCCATTGTTTCTCGCCGGTGCCCGGGATCAAACCCGGGACCATAGGATCACGTGTCCAGCGTGCTGTCCGCTCGACCGACCGGCTCCTTTGAGCAGCTTCTGTTGCTAGCAGGAATGGATCTGGACTACTACTCATAGGAGACTTCAACCATGGTGTTACGACCCTGGGGTTCCTCAGTGGAAACCAGAGGTCAAAATTGAACTAAATAAGCTACGTTAGATTAGCAAAACGCAAGTCAATGTGTATTTGTTTGTATCTTCCCTGCCAGACGTAAGACTAGTCTTGTTTCTCAAAGAGCATTTAAAGACTGAGCTGGGGGATGATTATTAAATAATAACATAGGCACCAACTATGTTTACTAATACTTTCTAATCATTTGTAAAGTAACATGTTGCATAGGGGAAGATTTTTAATGTGCTTAGCTGCACGATCAATTAGGCTCCTCCCGGCACCACCACATGCGGGAGGCCTGAGCTGGTCGCTGGAAGCGTTCTTCTTCTGGCTGGCGTTCGTGGGGACGAG
The DNA here is from genome assembly GCF_040958095.1 of Procambarus clarkii. Taxonomy (NCBI): domain Eukaryota; kingdom Metazoa; phylum Arthropoda; class Malacostraca; order Decapoda; family Cambaridae; genus Procambarus; species Procambarus clarkii. The sequence continues at coordinate 8,737,731 of NC_091190.1, read as the reverse complement.
ACCTACTCTGTGGCTGCACCCCTACTCTCCTCCCTTCTCCTCTTACTTTTTTCCCTTACCTTAAGTTCCTGTACCATTAAGTTAAGTACGGTGTTTTAAGTGTGCCTACTCTGGTAGTAACGATTGGTGAGACCTGGGGGTAGTTTTTGCCAGTGTTTTGGGTACCCCTAAGTGTTGTGTTTAGTATTAGGGTACCACGTGGTCTCACTACCCTAAGCTGCATCCAGCTTCAGTGCTTATCCAGTAGTACTTTACCCTAGCTTGTTCACAGTGTAAACCTTGTATCCTGCCTAAGTGGACCAAGGCTTTTAATGTAAGATAGTGTGGTAAAGTTATTATTATTATTGTTATTGGTGTGAGTGTATATGGGGGGTTGTTAAGGGGTTAATAAATAAGTAAATTAGAACAGAGTATCCCTTCTTCCTGTGTGGGAGTGCATTGATCAACCTCTAGACTGACCTTGTGTGTAGCCAAGTATTCAGCACTGCTTATAGTTTTATTTGGGGGCCGGGCCTTTTAGCTCTCCCATATTTGATAACTCTGTTTTCTAACTACCCTTACCCCTTAATAGTACCAGTTTCCCCATAGCAAGCCCACCATTTACATAACACATGGGAAGATAGATTGGGAGAACAGAGACCCACATGGAGGACCAGAAACATGGAGAGCTAAGCTGCTGGATATGGAATATAAGGGAAGTCAAGATGGAAGCACCCTTGGGAATGGGTGATCACAGTATATTGAACTTTGAGTACCTGGTAGAGCTAGGAATTATCTCACCCAAAAAAAAGAACTAGAAAACAAAAGACTGGCATACCGAAAGGGAAATTATGGGATGAGAAGCTTCCTAAGGGAAATACCTTGGGACACAGACCTCAGAGATAAGTCTGTACAAGATATGATGGACTATGTCACCCAAAAGTGTCAGGAGGCAGTAGGCAGATACATCCCGGCCCAAAAGGTAAAATCCGAGAAGCAAAAGAAGAATCCATGGTATAATAGGGCATGTATGGAAGCAAAGAAACTGAACAAAAGGGCATGGAGGAACTTCCGGAATAACAGAACACCAGAAAGCAGAGAGAGAGATACCAGAGAACCGGGAATGAGTATGTCAGGGTGAGAAGAGAAGCAGAGAAAAGTTATGAAAATGATATAGCAAACAAAGCCAAGACCGAACCAAAGCTACTCCACAGTCACATTTGAAGGAAAACAACAGTGAAAGAACAGGTAGTGAAACTTAGAACATTCGAGGACAGGTATACAGAGAATGACAAAGAGGTGTGTGAAGAACTCAACAAGAGGTTCCAGGAGGTCTTCACAACAGAACACGGTGAGGTCACTGTGCTAGGAGAAAGGGAAGTAAACCAGGCGGCCTTGGAAGGGTTCGAAATTATGAGAGAGGAGGTCAAGAGACACCTGCTGGATCTGGATGTTAGAAAGGCTGTTGGTCCAGACGGGATCTCGCCATGGGTACTGAAAGAGTGTGCAGAGGCACTTTGCTTGCCACTCTCCATAGTGTGTAGTAGGTCACTGGAGACGGGAGACCTACCAGAAATATGGAAGACGGCGAATGTGGTCCCAATATACAAAAAGGGTGACAGGCAAGAGGCACTGAACTACAGGCCAGTGTCCTTGACTTGTATACCATGCAAAGTGATAGAGAAGATTGTGAGAAAAAACCTGGTATCACATCTGGAGAGAAGGGACTTCGTGACAAATCGCCAACATGGGTTCAGGGAGGGTAAATCTTGCCTGACTGGCTTAATAGAATTGTACGACCAGGTGACAAAGATTAAGCAAGAAAGAGAGGGCTGGGCGCACTGCATTTTCTTGGATTGTCGGAAAGCCTTTGACACTACCGCATAAGAGGCTGGTATGTCGGAAAATCCGACACCATTTAATAATCATACAGATAATAGCTGTATTACCAACAAGTTACCCATAGAAAACGTAACTTGTAGTGGAATTACCATCTAAAGAAAACGGGATATCATCACCACATACCATTATAATTCACCAGCTATTCTACTGGGAATTGTTCTTAAATACATTAGTCTTTGGACTTTACCATCATAAAAACATCTTATATAAATTAACTTAATTATCAATATTAAAGTAGAGTAAATGTGACCCTTCTATCACTTTCTGACATGTGGACAAAGTAGGCCAGGCGTCAGGGAAGAAGGAGGGAGCCATTGTTGTGTCACCTCCGAGACGTGTGGAGCAAATTCGGCTCCTATCATTCTGGACAATGTCGGCCAGTAACGTCAATAATATGGAGTGTGAAACAGGCATTGTTTACGAGACCAGAGGCTCACACGGGAGCAAATTCGGCTCCTGTTAATTTTACTTGGACGTAGTGTTATGGATACCAAAGGTGTACCATCTGTCAACACGCTGTCAACAAATCAAGTTAAGTGTTCTTTCCGAAACCCATTATTTATCATTAGTGGCCATTAATGTCATTATATAGGGTGACCCGGTTAGATCACATGGAAGCCTCAAACTAAAGGTAATTAAGCCAGGTCTTCATGTTCCATGTACTGTTTTCTCTGATATACTTGTCATATATAGGTATCTGGCTTCACAGCTAGCGCACTTTTGACAGGTCAAGACGAGGATGCAAGATTTGTGCACCAGTTACTGGGTGATATGGAAGCTACCTCAAAGAGGATAATTTGGTGTCTACACCCTAGTTATACCTGGTGGACTAACCTGCTGTACTATAAGATAAGGAACCTCTTTAATGTATGTAGTTATTTCTGTAGTTTGATTGGCTGCATATATATATTAATTTAATAACCCCCCCCCTAATGTGTAGAGGATCGATTTGTGAGATTAAGAGATTATTGCAGAAATACAGTCCACTTATCATTATACAAATTGCTATCGAAGTATATAAATTAACGTAAATATAAATTCATATAAATTAAATAAATATAAATCTCACAGGTCGGTTCCCACATTATTTGGACCTTCGGAACCGGAATATTCGGTCCTTTGAACCCACATTTGGTCATCTTAGTACCGGATGAACCAGTTAACCAGTGGATTCATTAAATATACTAGTGCAGTGTTATTTAAACAAAGGCCAGCAGTCAAGACGGCAGCGTAGCCTCGAGGGAGCTCAGGAGCCTCCCTCAGCCCAGTTCAGCTTCGTCAGCGGTTTCATGCACACCCACAGAGATTTGGTGGCGTGTTATTCTGTGAAATGACAGCGCTAATATAGAATCCAGCCAAATTAGTGACTGTGTCTTCGCGAGATTGTTCACGGATTTCGTGGTGTTACATTTCGCGAGAGATTATCTACGAATTTTGTGGACTTTATTTCGCGAGGTCACTAATAATATTTAATACTTCTAGATAATATTAGAAGTTTCATAGAGGCTAATTAAGAGGCTATTATCAATAATTGTGTATATTATTTCTCCAAAATAGAGAATTATTTAATATATATTGCACTAGTGATCACAGTATAATATTTACTAATTGCCAACCCACAACAGGGTAGGATATGACTAGTTGAACTATTATTGTTCATCCTAGTCCCATTATTACAATAGTCAGTTGTACTATATTGAACAACCTAACACCATTAATGAATGGTCCAGACCCTATTTTGGGTGTAATTTTTATCAACTCGAGTTGAGTTGTATATATAATAAATTACTTATGATCATTACACCTTTGAGTGATTAATTAGTGTCTCTACCATCCTAGGGTGATATAGAAGAGCTAACCTAAAGGTACTTCCAGTGACACTGGTTTGTCACTCAAATCATTAGTGTGGATGATTGTATATATATAATGTGTATTAATTTTAAGTGCTAACCTCTAGTAGAGGTAGGATTATTGCCTAGTGAGTGCAGAATTAACCCTAGGCTACCATTAGAGCTTGTTCAGTAATATGAGCAGCCCAAGTACAAGCCCCACAAGGCTTCACCAACTAGCCAGTATGGATAATGCAGGGAGAATGAAAAGAACCCTTGCAGGTCTTAAAGGCCACTTAACAAGACAGATCAAGAAATGTGAAGATTTGTCACAACAATCAACAGTTGATTATGCTGACCTGGAAAGCTATTATCAAGCAGCTGCAGGTAAATTCGAGCAAATCAAATGTCAAATAGCAACATATGTGGCTGAACTTGCCAACACTAATTTATCAGAAACAGAAATAGACGACATTATGGTTGATCTTGCGAATTATGAAGATCACACTCAGGCCACGTTACAGCCTTATGTCAAATTAATTGCCCAGAACAAGGCAACAGCAACAACAACAACAGTTGCATCTAATACGAGTCAAGCAGAAGCTCGACTCCCTCCAATTAATTTACCCACTTTCTCAGGAAAAGATGAGGAAGATTGGGATGAATTTTGGAACAAATTCGTTGACCTTGTAGACTCAAAACAATCTTTACCAAAGAGTAGTAAATTCTCTTATTTGCAAGGCCAATTATCAGGTGAGGCTAAAACAGTAGTATCCCATCTGAGATTAACTAATGACGGCTATGATCTGGCAGTAAAACTCCTCAAGGATAATTATGCTGATCCAGAAGTAAGAACATCACATTTAGTTCATGAGCTGTTGCATTTACCCCCACCGGAGGCTTCAGCTGATTCACTCCAAGTCTTCAAGCTGGAGGTAGAATCATTGATCAATGCCCTCAGCCTGACAGCAGATACAAACGGGGCTGAGTGGGTCTTGAAAATAATTGTCCAGGAGAAAATACCTAGGGACATATTGAGACAAATAAGTGCTCATTACAATAAAAGCATCTTATCCATGAATGAAATATCTGAAGGTTTAAAGTCAGTAGTTCATCAATTACGAACACATGACAAATTAAAACCACCAAGTAAACCCTCAGAAACCAATAATAGTAAACCACAGAGTACCAAAGGTACTCCAAATCAATCTAGACAATATAATTCAACACCAAAGTGGAACAGTAGCAGTGTGGGCGTATATGCAGTGGGTGCAGTGGGACCCTCCAAGCCTATAGTTACTGTGTCACCCAAGAACGTGACACCAAAGGGTACTGGAAGCTATGGAACATGTTTGTTCTGCAATGAGAAACATTCAATGTACCACTGCTCTAATTATCCTGATAGTGACGCCCGTGTTGAGCGACTCAAAGATTTGCAACATTGCACGAGGTGCCTCAGGAAACATAACATCATCGACTGTGATACCCAATTACACACCTGTAATAGGTGTAACAAAGGTCAGCACCATGCAGCATTGTGCAGAGACACCAAAACAACGTATCCAAACCCCAAGGTGGAAGATAGCATTCCCACCACAGTACAGTACTGCAAGGTGCAACAAACAAAGAGTGTCCAATCGGCAAAGTCTAAAGGTAATACGACTTTGCCTACTGCCCAAATTACCATCCTGAATAAGAGGGCCAAGGTCCATACCCGTGGGTTGTTTGACCAAGGATCCCAGAGAACATATATCACTAAAAAGTTGGCAGATGAATTACAATTAAGGCCTGTAGCCCAGATGTCATTCAACATCTCAGGGTTTGTAACAGATGCAGGACCTCAAGTCTACCAGGTGGTACAACCATCAGTACGCTTAGGCAGGTACGTCTGTCGAGTACAAGCCATTGTGGTGGACAAAATACCAGTAGACCTACAAGTTCAAGGTCTGAGAGCAACAGCCAAATTCCTGAGAAATAGAGGAATAAAATTGGCAGATAATATTAAGTCTGATCACCTCACTGACTTCGGTCTCCTTGTTGGGACAGACTATTGTCATCGATTCATCGGTAGCCCTACTAAATATCAGGGTATAACCATGTTAAACTCTGCAGGAGGTAAATTACTCTCAGGCCCAGTATCAAGCCTGAGGAGACCTATGCCTGCAGATAAACAATACCAATAGAATCTGAATTTGTCAGCTGATTATATTTCTCCAGTAGCATTATACTAAGGAGATTACAGTTGACTATACCAACAGAGGTTGATGTTAGTATCATCATTTAAAGCTGAAGATGAGTTCATGAGGCCTCAGTGGCAAATCAGTGAACAGTAGCCTAAAACAGCTACAAGTCACTGCGACCAATGTCACTGAACCCACTGCAGTCTCAGAACCATACTTTACTTTAATGATGAGCTATTCAATCTTCTGAAACAATTAACTAAATTAAACCCCAATAAATCTGATGACTGATTTGATACATTTATTATTTAATCAAGATGTATTCCATGGGCCTCAGTGTTTATATATCAGTGACCAGTTACCTGAAGAAACTTCAAGTTATATCTAATGTCACTGATCTCACTGCAGTCCCTGAATCATACTTGACTGTAGTACTTGATCACATCCAGTCTTCTGGGTTAAATAATATGTAATAAGGCTTGAATATTAGCCTTTCAAGAGTTAACAGGGAAATGAGATCGCATTAGACTTCTAACCCCTGCAACTCTAGTACGGGACATCCGTCCTGTACGAACAGACACACAAATGTGTGATTACTAACTACTAACATCAAATTAATCTAATAATTCGAAGGAGGAGTATCGGTGTTCGTCTGTTCTAAATAGGACTTCGACCCGTGAGCAGCCCCTGGGGAATTATGTCGGAAAATCCGACACCATTTAATAATCATACAGATAATAGCTGTATTACCAACAAGTTACCCATAGAAAACGTAACTTGTAGTGGAATTACCATCTAAAGAAAACGGGATATCATCACCACATACCATTATAATTCACCAGCTATTCTACTGGGAATTGTTCTTAAATACATTAGTCTTTGGACTTTACCATCATAAAAACATCTTATATAAATTAACTTAATTATCAATATTAAAGTAGAGTAAATGTGACCCTTCTATCACTTTCTGACATGTGGACAAAGTAGGCCAGGCGTCAGGGAAGAAGGAGGGAGCCATTGTTGTGTCACCTCCGAGACGTGTGGAGCAAATTCGGCTCCTATCATTCTGGACAATGTCGGCCAGTAACGTCAATAATATGGAGTGTGAAACAGGCATTGTTTACGAGACCAGAGGCTCACACGGGAGCAAATTCGGCTCCTGTTAATTTTACTTGGACGTAGTGTTATGGATACCAAAGGTGTACCATCTGTCAACACGCTGTCAACAAATCAAGTTAAGTGTTCTTTCCGAAACCCATTATTTATCATTAGTGGCCATTAATGTCATTATATAGGGTGATCCGGTTAGATCACATGGAAGCCTCAAACTAAAGGTAATTAAGCCAGGTCTTCATGTTCCATGTACTGTTTTCTCTGATATACTTGTCATATATAGGTATCTGGCTTCACAGCTAGCGCACTTTTGACAGGTCAAGACGAGGATGCAAGATTTGTGCACCAGTTACTGGGTGATATGGAAGCTACCTCAAAGAGGATAATTTGGTGTCTACACCCTAGTTATACCTGGTGGACTAACCTGCTGTACTATAAGATAAGGAACCTCTTTAATGTATGTAGTTATTTCTGTAGTTTGATTGGCTGCATATATATATTAATTTAATAACCCCCCCCCCCCTAATGTGTAGAGGATCGATTTGTGAGATTAAGAGATTATTGCAGAAATACAGTCCACTTATCATTATACAAATTGCTATCGAAGTATATAAATTAACGTAAATATAAATTCATATAAATTAAATAAATATAAATCTCACAAGTCGGTTCCCACATGGTACATAAGCTGGAGAGACAGGCAGGTGTAGCTGGTAAGGTGCTCCAGTGGATAAGGGAGTACCTAAGCAATAGGAAGCAGAGTTACGGTGAGGGGTGAGACCTCCGAGTGGCGTGAAGTCACCAGTGGAGTCCCACAGGGCTCTACTCGGTCCTATCTTGTTTCTGATATATGTAAATGATGTCCCATAGGATATAGATTCATTTCTCTCTATGTTTGCGGACGATGCCAAAATTATGAGAAGGATTAAGACAGAAGAGGACTGTTTGAGGCTTCAAGAAGACCTAGACAAGCTGAAGGAATGGTCGAACAAATGGTTGTTAGAGTTTAACCCAGCCAAATGTAATGTAATGAAGATAGGTGTAGGGAGCAGGAGGCCAGATACAAGGTATCATCTGGGAGAGGAAATTCTTCAGGAGTCACAGAAAGAAAAAGAATTGGGGGTTGATATCACGCCAGACCTGTCTCCTGCAGCCCATATCAAGAGGATAACATCAGCGGCATATGCCAGGCTGGCCAACATACGAACGGCATTCAGAAACTCTTGTAAAGAATCATTCAGAAATTTGTATACCACATATGCTAGGCCAATCCTGGAGTATGCAGCCCCAGCATGGAGTCCATATCTAGTCAAGGATAAGACTAAACTGGAAAAGGTTCAAAGGTTTGCCACCAGACTAGTACCCGAGCTGAGAGGTATGAGCTACGAGGAGAGACTATGGGAATCAAACCTCACTTCGCTGGAAGACAGAAGAGTTAGGGGGGACATGATCACCACATTCAAGATTCTGAAGGGAATTGATTGGGTAGATAAAGACAGTCTATTTAACACATGGGGCACACACACTAGGGGACACAGGTGGAAACTGAGTGCCCAAATGAACCACAGAGATATTAGAAAGAACTTTTTTAGTGTCAGAGTGGTTGACAAATTGAATGCATTAGGAAGTGATGTGGTGGAGGCTGACTCCATACACATCACTGCCACCTGACTGGCAGTAGTTCTCCTTGACCCACCACCTCACAGGCAGTAGGTCCCTTTGACCCACCGCCTGACAGGTAGTAGGTCTCCTTGACCGACCACCTGACAGGCAGTAGGACTTCTTGACCCACCATCTGAAAGGTAGAAGGTTTCCTTGACCTACCACCTGAGAGGCAGTAGGTCTCCTTGTCCCACCACCTGACAGACAATAGGTCGCCTTGACCCACTACCTGACAGGCAGTAGATCTCCTTGACCCACCACCTGACAGGTAGCAGGTCTCCTTGTCCCACCACCTGACAGGAAGTAGGTCTACTTGACCCACCACCTGACAGGCAGTATGTCTCCTTGACCCACCACCTGACAGGCAGTAGGTCTCTTTGACCCACCACCTGTCAGGTAGTAGGTCTCCTTGACCTACCACCTGACAGGTAGCAGGTCTCCTTGTCCCACCACCTGACAGGAAGTAGGTCTCCTTGACCCACCACCTGACAGGCAGTATGTCTCCTTGACCCACCACCTGACAGGCAGTAGGTCTCTTTGACCCACCACCTGACAGGCAATAGGTCTCCTTGACCCACCACCTGACAGGCAATAGGTCTCCTTGACCCACCACCTGACAGGCAATAGGTCTCCTTGACCCACCACCTGACAGGCAGTAGGTCTCCTTGACCCACCACCTGACAGGCAATAGGTCTCCTTGACCCACCACCTGACAGGCAATAGGTCTCCTTGACCCACCACCTGACAGGCAATATGTCTCTTTGACCCACCACCTGACAGGCAATAGGTCTCCTTGACCCACCACCTGACAGGCAATATGTCTCTTTGACCCACCACCTGACAGGTAGTAGGTCTCCTTGACCCACCACCTGACAGGTAGTAGGTCTCCTTGACCCACCACCTGACAGGCAATATGTCTCTTTGACCCACCACCTGACAGGTAGTAGGTCTCCTTGACCCACCACCTGACAGGCAATATGTCTCTTTGACCCACCACCTGACAGGTAGTAGGTCTCCTTGACCCACCACCTGACAGGCAATAGGTCTCCTTGACCCACCACCTGACAGGTAGTAGGTCTCCTTGACCCACCACCTGACAGGCAATAGGTCTCCTTGACCCACCACCTGACAGGCAATAGGTCTCCTTAACTCACCACCTGACAGGCAGTAGGTCTCCTTAACTCACCACCTGACAGGCAGTAGGTCTCCTTGACCCACCACCTGACAGGCAGTAGGTCTCCTTGACCCACCACCTGACAGGCAATAGGTCTCCTTGACCCACCACCTGACAGGTAGTAGGTCTCCTTGACCCACCACCTGACAGGCAATAGGTCTCCTTGACCCACCACCTGACAGATAGTAGGTCTCCTTGACCCACCACCTGACAGGCAATAGGTCTCCTTAACTCACCACCTGACAGGCAGTAGGTCTCCTTGACCCACCACCTGACAGGCAGTAGGTCTCCTTGACTCACTACCTGACAGGCAGTAGGTCTCTTTGACCCACCACCTGACAGGCAATATGTCTCCTTGACCCACCACCTGACAGGTAGAAGGACTCCTTGACCCACCACCTGACAGGTAGAAGGACTCCTTGACCCACCACCTGACAGGCAGTAGGTCACCTTGACTCACTACCTGACAGGTAGTAGGTCTCCTTGACCCACCACCTGACAGGCAGTAGGTCTCCTTGACTCACTACCTGACAGGCAATAGGTCTCCTTGACCCACCACCTGACAGGCAGTAGGTCTCCTTGACTCACTACCTGACAGGCAATAGGTCTCCTTGACCCACCACCTGACAGGCAATAGGTCTCCTTGACCCACCACCTGACAGGCAATAGGTCTCCTTAACTCACCACCTGACAGGCAGTAGGTCTCCTTGACCCACCACCTGACAGGCAATAGGTCTCCTTGACCCACCACCTGACAGGCAGTAGGTCTCCTTGACCCACCACCTGACAGGCAATAGGTCTCCTTGACCCACTACCTGACAGGCTGTAGGTGTTGATTACTGTATGTGTTGATCACTGTAGGTGTTGATCACTGTACGTGTTGATCACTGTAGGCGTTGATCACTGTACGTGTTGATCACTGTAGGTGTTGATCACTGTAGATGTTGATCACTGTACGTGTTGATCACTGTATGTGTTGATCACTGTACGTGTTGATCACTGTACGTGTTGAACACTGTAGGTGTTGATCACTGTAGGTGTTGATCACTGTAGATGTTGATCACTGTAGATGTTGATCACTGTAGGTGTTGATCACTGTAGATGTTGATCACTGTAGGTGTTGATCACTGTAGGTGTTGATCACTGTAGGTGTTGATCACTGTAGGTGTTGATCACTGTAGGTGTTGATCACTGTAGGTGTTGATCACTGTAGATGTTGATCACTGTAGATGTTGATTACTGTAGATGTTGATCACTGTAGGTGTTGATCACTGTAGGTGTTGATCACTGTAGGTGTTGATCACTGTAGGTGTTGATCACTGTAGGTGTTGATCACTGTAGGTGTTGATCACTGTAGGTGTTGATCACTGTAGGTGTTGATCACTGTAGGTGTTGATCACTGTAGATGTTGATCACTGTAGATGTTGATCACTGTAGATGTTGATAACTGTAGGTGTTGATAACTGTAGGTGTTGATCACTGTAGGTGTTGATCACTGTAGGTGTTGATCACTGTAGGTGTTGATCACTGTAGGTGTTGATCACTGTAGGTGTTGATCACTGTAGGTGTTGAGCACTGTAGGTGTTGAGCACTAGGTGTTGATCACTGTAGGTGTTGAGCACTAGGTGTTGATCACTGTAGGTGTTGATCACTGTAGGTGTTGATCACTGTAGATGTTGATCACTGTAGGTGTTGATCACTGTAGGTGTTGGTCACTGTAGGTGTTGATCACTGTAGGTGTTGATCACTGTAGGTGTTAATCACTGTAGGTGTTTGTCACTGTAGGTGTTGAGCGCAGGCTTATACCCTCCGCTATCCAACACTGCCTTGAATCGAACGCTTTCATTTGACAGCCGACCTCACTGTGGCCTGCACTCACACCTCACTGTGGCCTACCCTCACACGTCACTGTGGCCTGCACTCACACCTCACTGTGGCCCTGCACTCACACCTCACTGTGGCCTGCACTCACACCTCACTGTGGCCTACCCTCACACGTCACTGTGGCCTGCACTCACACCTCACTGTGGCCCTGCACTCACACCTCACTGTGGCCTGCACTCACACCTCACTGTGGCCTGCACTCACACCTCACTGTGGCCTGCACTCACACGTCACTGTGGCCTGCCCTCACACGTCACTGTGGCCTGCCCTCACACGTCACTGTGGCCTGCCCTCACACGTCACTGTGGCCTGCCCTCACACGTCACTGTGGCCTGCACTCACACCTCACTGTGGCCTGCACTCACACCTCACTGTGGCCTGCACTCACACCTCACTGTGGCCTGCCCTCACACGTCACTGTGGCTTGCTCTTACACCTCACTGTGGCCTGCACTCACACGTCACTGTGGCCTGCACTCACACGTCACTGTGGCTTGCTCTTACACCTCACTGTGGCCTGCACTCACACCTCACTGTGGCCTGCACTCACACGTCACTGTGGCCTGCCCTCACACGTCACTGTGGCTTGCTCTTACACCTCACTGTGGCCTGCACTCACACGTCACTGTGGCCTGCACTCACACCTCACTGTGGCCTGCTCTTACACCTCACTGTGGCCTGCACTCACACGTCACTGTGGCCTGCACTCACACGTCACTGTGGCCTGCACTCACACGTTACTGTGGCCTGCACTCACACCTCACTGTGGCCTGCCCTCACACGTCACTGTGGTCTGCACTCACACCTCACTGTGGCCTGCCCTCACACGTCACTGTGGCCTGCACTCACACCTCACTGTGGCCTTCCCTGACACGTCACTGTGGCCTGCACTCACACGTCACTGTGGCCTGCACTCACACCTCACTGTGGCCTGCCCTCACACGTCACTGTGGCCTGCACTCACACGTCACTGTGGCCTGCACTCACACCTCACTGTGGCCTGCACTCACACTTCACTGTGATTATCTCAGTTTCTGTTAAAATTAGATAACAAAAAATCACTTAGTTTCCACTACGATATATTAGATAAATTTTGAGTAATTTTAATATGATTATAATGGTGAGAGTGGCATCACTTGCGGTGTTGTGGTTGTTAGCGGAGGTGGCGTGCAGCGGCCTGCGTCGTGAGGTGGAGCGCCTGCAGGACACGCGGGGCGCCGCCATCACTAGGATCCTCTTTGGTATAGAGACCAGCTGCGAGAGAAGCTCCTGGACCCGGCTGCCCCTCGTCGGCACTCTCCCCCACCTGTACGAACTCTACAGCCGGCGGCGCCTGCTGGTGGCCGGTTACTTCCCGGCCGTCGGGGCCTCCTGCGGCGACGGTGTCACGAAGGTCGCTCTGGCCCTCGGTGCCCTCATCCTGCTAGCGTGGGGCTTCCTGCCCCGCTGCTTCCACGAGCTCACGCAGGAGGACGAGGCCCTCCAGCAGCCAAGTTTGAGGTGCCGCTGCTGGGCCTCCCGCAGGAGGCTGGCACCCTCGCTGGGGGTCCTGGAGAGGCACACGTCCTTACTGAGGCTGGCACCCTCGCTGGGGGCCCTGGTGAGGTACACGTCCCGGTGGAGGCTGGAATTTCTTGGAAAATGGTGTCTGACGCTGAGAGCCTTTGAGGAGCTGTTGCGGAGGCTGGGGCACATAACCTTCTGGTACGTCTACCAGGTGGAAGGTCAGGTCCTGGAAGGGCTCGAGTCCTCCCAGACCACAAGGCTCCAGTACCAGTGGTTTGGTGCACCTCCTCATTCCTCGGAGAATACCTCGGACCCTGAGGCTAAGCTCACACTCCTGCTCAAGAAAAGAGAGGAAAAGGAGAAGGAAGAGAACGGATTGCAGGAGGAGAAGATACTAGCCAAAGATAAGAATATACTAGCCAAAGATAAGAATATACTAGCCAAGGACGAGAAACTAGCTAAGGAGGTAATGAAACAAGCCAAGGAGGATGAGGCACTGAAAATGAAGAAAACCAGAAAAGAAACGAATGGTGTTATGTTCCGCCTAGGCGTGTGTTTCACCAACATAATCTGCTCCCTGATATTCATCCTTTTGGTCCTGTGGACCGGCAGCGTCCTGTTGTCCATCTTCCCCCTCCTTATTCTGGCCTACATTCTTGGGGCCATGTTCCCGGGCGTGGCCACCTTGCTCTTCAACATTGTTATGGTAATATTGATAGCTTCGATTGCCTTGGTTTTCATCGTGTTATTACCATTTATATTATTTGCGATGATTTTGGTTCACTTCTTCCCCATCGAGACGTTGTCGCCCGCCGTGGAGAAGATGGAGAGGTGGGCAGACAGGTGCAGACGGCCACTAGAGCGCGCGTCCTCCTAGCGGTCCGGTGCTCGGGCAGGGTGACAGTGAAGGTCGCTCTGGTCCTTCTTAGCGGTCCGGTGCTCGGGCAGGGTGACAGTGAAGGTCGCTCTGGTCCCCGCTGCAGTTCTACCTCTGGCTGCTCCCTTAAGCACTACTACGTCTGGTGGGAGAGGTAGTGGAATCGGTTATTGAACCGGGGATGGTATTGGAACCGGTTATGTCTGGGAAACAGGTTGTGAATCAAGTCAGTATTTTGGGACAGGAGCTGTAACCATTATAGCTGGAAGTTAGATATTTGTGCATGCTTGAATATATATATTTTTTTTAATGTGTTATCAATCATTGCTATAGATCAATATGTTTGCCTCAATAAATTTGAAGCAGGACGACGGGATCGATGTACCATATTGTGGTCCAATGGGCACCCAACCCATGGACCACAATATGGTAAAGGTTGTACAGCCTAAAGTCCGCCCGTTAATAAGGCGCAGGTCTCGGATGCGCGCTCCATCCCACTGTTCTGCTCCAAACATTTTTCCAGTGAAATATCACAGGCCATCCTCCTCTTTTGGTAGTACTTATTGTAACGATAAGGACCATAGTATATATACCCACCTACAACTCTGCTTTCAAGACCAAGCAGAAGGAAGAGTGATAATTATTAATTAGTTTTACTATTATTATAATAATTATTATAATAATAATTGTTGTATTAAATAATTAACACTCTTCCTTCTGCTTGGTCTTGAAGGAAGCCGGCCTCGGCTTGGGGGATGGGCAATGTTCTGAGGGCTACAAGCATTGGTACCTGAGTGAGGCTGAAGAGAAGACTGACTGGTTCTAGATAGTAGGCATCGATCAGTCTATGGTGTTGCGCTCTGGTTGTCGGTTTGGAGTGGCCTCTCCAGGGCACAAAGCCAGGGTAAGTTGATACGGGGGAGAAGTTGTTACCCAAGAAGCAGGTCCCCACTCCCTACCCACGGCGCCGAAAGTTTCCAATGGAAAGGCAAACACAAGTACAATTGGTTCCAGCCCCAATTGTAGCTGCCCACCATTTATTAAAGACCAGCGAACAGATCTCTTATGTTATGACTGTTATACCCATCCCGCACTGTCCCCAACCTGCACTGTACCCGTCCCACACTGTACCCATCCCACACTGTACCCATCCCGCACTGTCCCCATCCTGCACTGTACCCGTCCCACACTGTACCCATCCTGCACTGTACCCGTCCCACACTGTACCCATCCCACACTGCACCGATCCTGCACTGTACCCATCCCACACTGTACCCATCCTGCACTGTACCCATCCCACACTGTACCCATCCCACACTGCACCGATCCTGCACTATACCCATCCCACACTGTACCCATCCTGCACTGTACCCATCCCACACTGTACCCATCCCACACTGCACCGATCCTGCACTGTACCCATCCCACACTGTACCCATCCTGCACTGTACCCATCCCACACTGTACCCATCCCACACTGCACGGATCCTGCACTGTACCTATCCCACACTGTACCCATCCTGCACTGTACCCATCCCACACTGTATCCATCCTGCACTGTACCCATCCTGCACTGTACCCCTCCCACACTGTACCCATCCCACACTGCACCCATCCTGCACTGTACCCATCCCACACTGTACCCATCCTGCACTGTACCCATCCCACACTGTATCCATCCTGCACTGTACCCATCCCACACTGTACCCATCCCACACTGCACCCATCCTGCACTGTACCCATCCCACACTGTACCCATCCTGCACTGTACCCATCCCACACTGTATCCATCCTGCACTGTACCCATCCTGCACTGTACCCCTCCCACACTGTACCCATCCCGCACTGTTTCCATCCTGCACTGTACCCATTCTGCACTGTATTCATCCCACACTGTATCCATCCTGCACTATACCCATCCCAAACTGTACCAATCCCGCACTGTACCCATCCTGCACTGTACCCATCCCACACTGTACCCATCCCACACTGTACCCATCCCACACTGTACCCATCCCGCACTGTACCCAAGCCACACTGTACCCATCCTGCACTGTACCCAAGCCACACTGTATCCATCCTGCACTGTACCCATCCCACACTGTACCCATCCCACACTGCACCCATCCTGCACTGTACCCATCCCACACTGTACCCATCCTGCACTGTACCCATCCCACACTGTATCCATCCTGCACTGTACCCATCCTGCACTGTACCCCTCCCACACTGTACCCATCCCGCACTGTTTCCATCCTGCACTGTACCCATTCTGCACTGTATTCATCCCACACTGTATCCATCCTGCACTATACCCATCCCAAACTGTACCAATCCCGCACTGTACCCATCCTGCACTGTACCCATCCCACACTGTACCCATCCCACACTGTACCCATCCCACACTGTACCCATCCCGCACTGTACCCATCCCGCACTGTACCCAAGCCACACTGTACCCATCCTGCACTGTACCCATCCCGCACTGTACCCAAGCCACACTGTACCCATCCTGCACTGTACCCAAGCCACACTGTACCCATCCCACACTATACCCATCCCACACTATACCCATCCCACACTGTACCCATCCCGCACTGTACCCAAGCCACACTGTACCCATCCTGCACTGTACCCAAGCCACACTGTACCGATCCCACACTGTACCCATCCCACACTATACCCATCCCACACTGTACCCATCCCGCACTGTACCCAAGCCACACTGTACCCATCCCACACTATACCCATCCCACACTGTACCCATCGAACACAGTACCCATCACACACTGTACCCATCCCGCACTGAACCCATCCCACACTGTACCCATTCCACAATGTACCCATCCCACACTGTACCAATCCCAGACTGCACCCAACCCACACTGTACCCATCCCGCTCTGTATCCATCCCACATTGTACCCATCCCACATTGTACCCATCCCGCACTGTACTCATCCCACACTGTAACCATTCCGCACTGTACCCATCTCGCACTGTACCCATCCAACACAGTACCCATCACACACTGTAGCCATCCCACACTGTACCCATCATGCACTGTACCCATCCCGCTCTGTACCCATCCTGCACTGTACCGATCCCACACAGTACCCATCCCGCACTGTACCTATCCTGCACTGTATCCATCCCACACTGTACCCATCCTGCACTGTACCGATCACACACTGTACCCATCATGAACTGTACCCATCCCTCACTGTATCCATCCTGCACTCTACCAATTCCACACTGTAACTATCCCGCACTGTACCCATCCTGCACTGTACCCATCCCGCACTGTCCCCATCCTGCACTGTACCCGTCCCACACTGTACCCATCCCACACTGCACCCATCCTGCACTGTACCCATCCCACACTGTACCCATCCTGCACTGTACCCATCCCACACTATCCATTCTGCACTGTACCCATCCTGCACTGTACCCCTCCCGCACTGTACCCATCACGCACTGTACCCATCCCGCAATGTACCCATTCTGCACTGTATCCATCCTGCACTGTACTCATCCCACACTGTATCCATCCTGCACTGTACCCATCCCACACTGTACCAATCCCGCACTGTACATATCCTGCACTGTACCCATCCCATACTGTACCCATCCCACACTGTACCAATCCCGCACTGTACCCATCCTGCACTGTACCCATCCCACACTGTAACCATCCCACACTTGTACCCATCCCACACTGTACCCATCCCGCACTGTACCCAAGCCACACTGTACCCATCCAGCACTGTAACCATCCCACACTGTACCAATCCCAGACTGCACCCAACACACACTGTACCCATCCCGCACTGTATCCATCCCACATTGTACCTCTCCCGCACTGTACCCAATCCACACTGTACCCATCCCGCACTGTACCCATCCCAAAACTGTATACATCCCGCCCTGTATCCATCCCACTGTACCCATCCCACACTGTAACTATCGCGCACTGTACCCATCCCGCACTGTATCCATCCAACACTGTACCCATGTCACACTGTACCCATCCCTCCATGTACCTATCCCGCCCTGTACCCATCCCACACTGTACCCATCATGGACTGTACCCATCCCGCACTGTACCCATCCTGCACTGTACCCATCCCAAAACTGTATACATCCCGCCCTGTATCCATCCCACACTGTAACTATCCCGCACTGTACCCATCCTGCACTGTACCCATCCCACACTGTACCCATCATGCACTGTACCCATCCCACACTGTACCCATCCTGCACTGTACCGATCCCACACAGTTCCCATCCCGCACTGTACCCATCCCACACTGTACCTATCCTGCACTGTATCCATCCCACACTGTACCCATCCT
The DNA here is from genome assembly GCF_040958095.1 of Procambarus clarkii. Taxonomy (NCBI): domain Eukaryota; kingdom Metazoa; phylum Arthropoda; class Malacostraca; order Decapoda; family Cambaridae; genus Procambarus; species Procambarus clarkii. The sequence goes on along the minus strand of NC_091190.1, from coordinate 8,719,273 downwards.
GCACTGTACCGATCACACACTGTACCCATCATGCACTGTACTCATCCCTCACTGTATCCATCCTGCACTCTACCAATTCCACACTGTACCTATCCCGCACTGTACGCATCCCGCACTGTACCCATCCCATTATGTAACCATCCCACACAGTACCCATCCCACACTGTACCCATCCCACACTCTACTCATCCCACACTGTAACCATTCCACACAGTACCCATCCCGCATTGTACCCATCTGAAACTGTACCTATCCCGCACTGTACACATCCCGCACTGTACCCATCCCATTATGTAACCATCCCACACTGTACCCATCCCACACTGTACCCATCCCGCACTGTGCCCATCCCGCACTGTACCCATCCCATTATGTAACAATCCCACACTGTACCCATCCCATACTGTACCCATCCCACACTGTACCCATTCCGCACTGTACCCATTCTGCACTCTACCAATCCCACACTGTACTCATCCCACACTGTACCCATCCCGCACTGTACCCATCCCGCACTGTACCCATTCCGCACTGTACCCATCCTGCACTGTACCCATCCCACACTGTACCCATGCCGCACTGTACCCATCCTACACTTGACCCATCCTGCACTTTACCCATCGCACACTTTACCCATCCCGCACTGTACCCATCCCGCACTGTACCAATCCTGCAATGTACCCATTCCACACTGTACCCATCTCGCACTGTACCCATCTCGCACTGTACCCATCTCACACGGTACAAATCCCACACTGTACCCATCCCACACTGTACCATTCCCACACTGTACCCATCTCGCACTGTACCCACCTCACATTGTACCCATCCCACACTGAACCCATCCCGCACTGTACCCATTCCCACACTGTACCTATTCCCACACTGTACCCATATGCACTCGACCCATCCCGCAATGTACCCATCCCTCACTGTACCCATCCCACACTGTACCTATTCCACACTGCACCTATCCCGCTCTGTACCCATCCCACACTTTACCCACCCCGCACTGTATCCATCCCACACTGTACCTATTCCACACTGTACCCATCACACACTGTACCCATCATGCACTGTATCCATCCCGCACTGTACCCAACCCACACTGTACCAATCCAACATTAAACTCACCCCTTAATAATGTACCTATCCCGCCCAGTACCCATCCCACACTGTACCCATCATGCACTGTATCCATCCCGCATTGTACCCATCCTGCACTGTACCGATCCCACACTGTACCCATCCCGCACTGTACACATCGCACACTGTACCCATCATGTACTGTATCCATCCCACACTGTACCCATCCCTCACTGTACCCATCCCGCACTGTACCCATCCCACACTGCACGCATCCCTCACTGTACCCATCTCACACAGTACCCATCCCACACTGTACCCATTCAACACTGTACCCATCCCACACTATCCATTCTGCACTGTACCTATCCCACCGTACCAATGCCGCACTGTAGCCATTCCACACTGTACCCATCCCACACTGTACCCATCATGCACTGTATCCATCCCGCATTGTACCCATCCTGCACTGTACCGATCCCACACTGTACCCATCCCGCACTGTACACATCGCACACTGTACCCATCATGTACTGTATCCATCCCACACTGTACCCATCCCTCACTGTACCCATCCCGCACTGTACCAATCCCACACTGCACGCATCCCTCACTGTACCCATCTCACACAGTACCCATCCCACACTGTACCCATTCAACACTGTACCCATCCCACACTATCCATTCTGCACTGTACCTATCCCACCGTACCAATGCCGCACTGTAGCCATTCCACACTGTACCCATCCCACACTGTAAGTAGTGAATAAGGAGACAGATTGAGGTAAAAAAATTTCAGAAACGGTTGGGCACTTCCATGCCGACTTGACCCTGTTGGGCCAGATCGTCCATTCCTCTTATTTGGGTGGTTAGGTTAGGGCACAGTCAGCGCGCTCCTGGCTGGCTGGCGGTGGTCGGGTGGTGGTCCCCCCTGGGGTCCCGGGGGGACCACCACCAATGGTGTACCTGAGGAACTGGTGCCCTATCCTAACCTGTTTTCTTGAACGATTCGTCTCGAGCTTTTAAGATGAGTCTAGGGCCTCAAGGAGGGGGTCTCTACTTATGAGAGGTACCGAGGATGAATGTTCAATAGTTGGAAACCAAAAAATACACTGGTGAAAGGCATATAAACGTTTTTGGAGTATTTTAATGGCATGAGCAAAAATGGACGATTTGTCCCGGGGGTGTTACGAGAGTACTACGGTATCAATTTGGGGGCCCTTACTTTTGAATGGATCAGAGGGTGAATGTTCAATAGATTCAAACCAAGAAACGCAGTTGAAAGCGAATATAGAAGTTTTTGGAGTACTTTAATGAGGCTATGACTGAATAGTATAGGGAGTCCTTGGGCACAGCTCCATTTTCTGTAATGGTCAGAGGTGGATAACCCCAGTGGGGGTCAAGCATACAAGGGGGGGGGGTCTAGATTCCTTACAAAGACCAAGTTTGGATATATAGGTGTAGTAAGCCTTATCTTGAATTTGCATGATACTGTGGGGTACATTGACATGAAGGGTGAGTCATAGAACAGGATCTGCATGTGAGATGGGTCATATTGGGGTTTTAAAGAAGTTAAGATAGCTTTAAAGAGTCCTGTGTGCTTGATAGTGGGGAAATGTTCAGTCAATAATTCTCGTGTTTTGAATCTGAATGAGGGGTCCTAGTTTGCGTTCTAGTCGTAAAATGAGTTCCTTAGTATATTTGCTATGGAAAATGAGCTTTCAGTACTCTATATAATTTGAAATGAGGTCAAGAAAGACATGTTTATGTGCGGGAAGAGTCAGGTTGGAAACTGTTTATTTCAGTCATCCCCCCTTGGCTTTGCTCCGTTTTCTGTAGCTAAAGTAAAGATTCCATTTTCTGTGGTATTCAGTTGATTACTGGTGAAAAAGGCATACTTGAATTTGTATGGTTCTAACCTGTTTATAGATATATTTTTCGGGCCTCAAATTAGATTTTAATATGAAAAATAGCATCAAATGTATGTCTATCTTTTGTAATAAACATTACAAGCATTAACAATACCTGTGATATTTCATAGCATACGAAGAGAAGTTTAAATAGTGGGGCCTCAGCCATATTGTGTTGGGGTTTGACACTTCTATCATTAATTTGACACTCGTAAATATACTATAAAGGAAAGTAGTTGAGTGGTTTAAGCAATTTAATACATACTGGGAATCTGTTCGTATTCTGTATTAAATTTCATTTTTTAACATCATAATAGTTTTCAGTTATTGTGGTGGGGGTCCAATAACTTGATATATCGCAACGACTGGCGCTATCTGTACTTAGTCCCCCCTAAACTTAAAACTGTTGCACAATCTTACTTAAACACATTGCTAAACTCTTATACACAACCAAAAACTCAATTTTTAACTTACACAAATAAACCCAGGGCTTTCACATTCGCGCAAAATACTTAGTCCCCCCTAAACTTGAACACTCACAATCTTACGGTGCTTTAATTTCCAAAGCCTTCCAAACCTGCACTGGGTCCTACCCAGCTGACTTGCGGCTGGATGGATTACAATTGAGCCAAAAACAGTTGGTCAGGGCGAGATACGGCCTCATTTTTAGAGACATTTACTATAGCAAAAGCTTGAACGTCGAGAACTGAATGCGGGCCTGCACGAGAGTTGTTCTTGGCACTCAAATGTTTAGAGATTAAAATACATAGAATCTGCAAGAGCCCACCCAAGTCGCTCACGCGGGCAATAGACATGTTTTTCGCCCAAGTGTATTTATTTATTTAAAATAAAAATACGTCAGATAGAAAGATTTTCGCATTGCTATTATATTTACCTTATAAAGCCTCTTTATTAAAATGATATGCCACTGCGTATTATGATTGTTTTATAATAAATATTGCATAAATACTTACACGATTTCATAAACAAAAAATTATTTTAATGAGCCATGTTAGGAAGGCATCATCATTACAATAAATGCAAACTTTTAAACTAACTAAAAAGGTATATCTCATAGAGGAAGATTTATTCTTCAAGATATATGTTATTGTTTAAGAGTTTCATTCTGTATCAAAAAGTTGTCAATGTTTTCAAAACTCTGGCCTACAAATTTTTTTTTAAGGTTTTCCGAGGGAGTAAATCTTGCTTCCTCTCTTTCTCCCACGTATGTCCTCATTTGGACCGGATGCAGAGTAACCTTCAGAGCAAGTCCTGACTCAGTTCCCCAACGTCCAAACTATTGGACATTGCAAAATTTCACTAAATAATGCGGTATTTTAGTTGCCCCCTCTAATTATAGAGATTTTAATCTCTAAACATTTGAGTGTCAAGAACAACTCTCGTGTAGGCCCGCGTTCAGTCCCCAACGTTCAAGCTTTTTTCTATAGTAAATGTCTCTAAAATGAGGCCGTATCTCGCCCTGACCAACTGTTTTTGGCTCAATTGTAACCCATCCAGCAGCTGTCTGCTGGATAGAAGGGCAGTGGGCCTGATAAAAATAAAAAAAAAATAAACATAAATTGTAAGACTAGCTCTTTACATATGCTAGTTGTTTAATTTATTAGATGATGATGCAAGAGGAGCCAGTACACATCTATGGATCAACCAATAAAAGCAGCAGACTTCTAGATGTTACTACTGCTCGGCTTAGCCCCCCCCCCCATAGCAAGATGGGAATAGGGGGGGGGGGCTGCATTAATAAAATGAATTAAAACTAACATTCAATTATATATTCTCAAACTTATGCAAAAAAAAAAAAACTTACAATCACATTTGCAAAACTTGCACAAATTAATTTTGGCAATTTCGTTTACCCATTATTTGTTTGTTTTTCTTGCTTGAGCCAAAAATGAATTGTTGGGTTCATTACCAGAGTCCATTTTCCACCGTGGTAACCCTTCCCACTACCCGCCCCACATGATGGGATTCATAATAAATGAACTAAACTAGCATTCAATTATATTCTCAACAAACTTATGCAACCCCCATACAATTACATTAGCAAGCTAACACAAATTCATTGAGCAAGTTTAACTATTCGCATACTTTGCGTCATTATATTACCTAACCTCTATTAACTATGGGTTTAATGACCATTTTTCTCTACATCAGTTCAAACACAACCCAACCTCATATAAATGGATCTGAACTCCATTTGTACACATGTTCTTAGGAAACATGATAAGATTCGCCATATCTCTATCATTAAATAATAAAAATTTTCCTTAACCGGGCCTATAATCCCCCTCCCCCCCCAATTGGGACAAATTTGTGTTAGATTTGGGTTATATTAAGCTAATGTGAAAATATATTCCTACTTTAATTCTTTAATATCCATAATTTGCCAGAATTTCGAGGGGGGGGGGGGGGATTATAGGCCCGGTTAAGGAAAATTTTTATTATTTAATGATAGAGATATGGCGAATCTTATCATGTTTCCTAAGAACATGTGTACAAATGGAGTTCAGATCCATTTATATGAGGTTGGGTTGTGTTTGAACTGATGTAGAGAAAAATGGTCATTAAACCCATAGTTAATAGAGGTTAGGTTGGGATGGATTGGCTGTGTCCCAAGAATATGATACCATATATGGAACCAAGATTTTTGGTATCAGAGGTATGGGCAAGGGCGGTTGGGTTGATGCAAAAACATCACTTTCCCCCCAAAAAAAGAAGGTGCAACAATTAACGTCAGGTCAAGGCAGGTTAGCTTCAGGGTTGTTGAGTCCATAAACAACATTGACAGGAATATTCGGCAAAGATCCACGCAGGTTAGGGTACCGGGTGGTTGGGTTAATATCCAAACAAATACTTTTCTAAGAATATAAAATACAATATTTAACAAAGATCCATAACTAACAAATAAAAAAAGAAAACAGTCGAGATTATTGGACTGCATATTGAAAATGCGCCTTAAATTTGCAGTGTATGGAATAGGCGAAACTTGGGGGGAAAATTGGGCATTGACCTTGCTATAATACGTAAAATCGGGTAAATTTGGTAGAAAATGTCTTAAATTTGGATAAATTGGGGCAAATTAGGTAGAAATTGTCTTAAATTGTGATACATTTGGTTAAATTTGGTCTTAGCCATGTTAGGGTTGGGTCTGGTTTTTAGGTAGGATTGATGTATATAAACGCATCTGTATATTGGAAATGGCTCGTCGGACCCTACACTATCACTATGAAATGGTCTCTGGGAATGAAGTATGACATCGACCACTGGATATTGGATACTGGAAATACATATAAAAGTTATATGGAATGGGTGAAACTTGGACAAACTGGGGCTTTGGCTGTGCTATGATAAGGTGAACTATGGTAAAATTTGGTGGAAATTGGATAAAATTGTGGCAAATTAGGTGGAAATTATCTTAAATTGGGGAAAATTTGGTTAAATTTGGCCTTAGCCGTATTGGGTTAGGTCTGCTTTTGGTAGGTTTGATGATATATAAACACATCTGGAACATGGAAATGGCTGGATGAACACTGCACTATTACTATGAAATGGTCTTTGGGAATAGGCTGTGACATTGGAGGGGGCGATCTGATATTGAAGATTCACATTAAATTTAATTGGGATAGGTGAAACTTGGTCAAATTGGGGCTTTGGTTGTGCTATGAAATGGCAAACTCGGGTAAATTTGGCGGGAATTGGATTAAATTTGAATAAATTGGATCAAATTAGGTGGAAATTGGATTAAATTGGGATAAATTTGGCCTTAGCTGTGTGTTAGGTTAGGTCTGGTTTCGTAGGATTGAAGATATATAAACACATCTGGATATTTGGAAACAGCTGGATGGACACTGCGCTATGAAATGGTCTTGGGAATAGGGCGTGACATAGGGCACCTGGATATTAGATATTGAAAATGCACATTAAATTTATATGGGATAGGTAAAACTTGGGTGAAATGGGCTTTGGCTGTGATATGATAAGGTGAACTATGGTAAAATTTGGTGGAAATTGGATAAAATTGTGGCAAATTAGGTGGAAATTATCTTAAATTGGGAAAAATTTGGTTAAATTTGGCCTTAGCCGTATTGGGTTAGGTCTGCTTTTAGTAGGTTTGATGATATATAAACACATCTGGAACATGGAAATGGCTGGATGAACACTGCACTATTACTATGAAATGGTCTTTGGGAATAGGCTGTGACATTGGAGGGGGCGACCTGATATTGAAGATTCACATTAAATTTAATTGGGATAGGTGAAACTTGGTCAAATTGGGGCTTTGGTTGTGCTATGAAATGGCAAACTCGGGTAAATTTGGCGGGAATTGGATTAAATTTGAATAAATTGGATCAAATTAGGTGGAAATTGGATTAAATTGGGATAAATTTGGCCTTAGCTGTGTGTTAGGTTAGGTCTGGTTTCGTAGGATTGAAGATATATAAACACATCTGGATATTTGGAAACAGCTGGATGGACACTGCGCTATGAAATGGTCTTGGGAATAGGGCGTGACATAGGGCACCTGGATATTAGATATTGAAAATGCACATTAAATTTATATGGGATAGGTAAAACTTGGGTGAAATGGGCTTTGGCTGTGATATGATTTGGCATATTTTTGCCAATATTTAATGGGGAATTGTCATTAATTGGGATGAAATTAGGTAGATGGCCACAGCACTAACACTATGATATGGTCTTGGGAATGGGGAATATGTGGTGGCTGGATAATGGGCATTGGAAATGAACGTTATTTTTAGATGAGATAGAGAAAACTCGGGTGAATTGGGCTTTGGCTTGAACAAATCAGGCCTATTCCTGGGGGGGGGGGGGGTTGAGTGGGTGGGGGAGGGGGAGGGACAGTATATATATATATATATATATATATATATATATATATATATATATATATATATATATATATATATATATATATATATATATATATTGGGTATTGGAAATGCATTTTTTTTTTAAATTTAGATGGGATACCTTGAGGTTACCTTGAGGTGCTTCCGGGGCTTAGCGTCCCCGCGGCCCGGTCGTCGACCAGGCCTCCTGGTTGCCGGACTGATCAACCAGGCTGTTGGACGCGGCTGCTCGCAGCCTGACGTACAACGGAAAAGTTGACGTATAGGGAAAGTTTAGGGGAGTATATTGGGCTTTTGGTTGTGCTATGACACGGCGAACCCCCCTGAATATAATGCATATTTTAGCTGAAAATAAAAGGGATCTCCCGCATGTAACGGAGGAAAAGGGTTCGAGAGCCGCATAATTGATTTGGAAACTGAACCCTACATATTGTTTAGCTATGTAAGTGACAATCTCTTGAAAGCTCGTTACATACACACACACACACACACACACACACACACACACACACACACACTCACACACACACACACACACACACACACACACACATACATATATGCACCCTAAGTGATTCAACAAGAGGCTTGCAACGGTCTCTATGCAAGGCATTTTTACGACTATGGGAAGTCTGCAGTTGCTGGTCTCACTCCACAACCGCCTAATCGGAGAGTCATGTGCATCCTGCACATACATACAGTAAGCAAATATTTTGGTTACTTTGCTAAGATTCCTGGCAGCGCATCATTATGAATGAAGTACAAGCGTATTTCTTGGACTCCATTGATGGTGTTATCTCTGAATTCTGCGAATTTCCTTTTCGTATTCCATTATATAATGACGCAAAGTATGCGAATAGTTAAACTTGCTCAATGAATTTGTGTTAGCTTGCTAATGTAATTGTATGGGGGTTGCATAAGTTTGTTGAGAATATAATTGAATGCTAGTTTAGTTCATTTATTATGAATCCCATCATGTGGGGCGGGTAGTGGGAAGGGTTACCACGGTGGAAAATGGACTCTGGTAATGAACCCAACAATTCATTTTTGGCTCAAGCAAGAAAAACAAACAAATAATGGGTAAACGAAATTGCCAAAATTAATTTGTGCAAGTTTTGCAAATGTGATTGTAAGTTTTTTTTTTTTTGCATAAGTTTGAGAATATATAATTGAATGTTAGTTTTAATTCATTTTATTAATGCAGCCCCCCCCCCTATTCCCATCTTGCTATGGGGGGGGGGGGGGGCTAAGCCGAGCAGTAGTAACATCTAGAAGTCTGCTGCTTTTATTGGTTGATCCATAGATGTGTACTGGCTCCTCTTGCATCATCATCTAATAAATTAAACAACTAGCATATGTAAAGAGCTAGTCTTACAATTTATGTTTATTTTTTTTTTATTTTTATCAGGCCCACTGCCCTTCTATCCAGCAGACAGCTGCTGGATGGGTTACAATTGAGCCAAAAACAGTTGGTCAGGGCGAGATACGGCCTCATTTTAGAGACATTTACTATAGAAAAAAGCTTGAACGTCGGGGACTGAACGCGGGCCTACACGAGAGTTGTTCTTGACACTCAAATGTTTAGAGATTAAAATCTCTATAATTAGAGGGGGCAACTAAAATACCGCATTATTTAGTGAAATTTTGCAATGTCCAATAGTTTGGACGTTGGGGAACTGAGTCAGGACTTGCACTGAAGGTTACTCTGCATCCGGTCCAAATGAGGACACACGTGGGAGAAAGAGAGGAAGCAAGATTTACTCCCTCGGAAAACCTTAAAAAAAAATTTGTAGGCCAGAGTTTTGAAAACATTGACAACTTTTTGATACAGAATGAAACTTTTAAACAATAACATATATCTTGAAGAATAAATCTTCCTCTATGAGATATACCTTTTTATTTAGTTTAAAAGTTTGCATTTATTGTAATGATGATGCCTTCCTAACATGGCTCATTAAAATAATTTTTTGTTTATGAAATCGTGTAAGTATTTATGCAATATTTATTATAAAACAATCATAATACGCAGTGGCATATCATTTTAATAAAGAGGCTTTATAAGGTAAATATAATAGCAATGCGAAAATCTTTCTATCTGACGTATTTTTATTTTAAATAAATAAATACACTTGGGCGAAAAACATGTCTATTGCCCGCGTGAGCGACTTGGGTGGGCTCTTGCAGATTCTATGTATTTTAATCTCTAAACATTTGAGTGCCAAGAACAACTCTCGTGCAGGCCCGCATTCAGTTCTCGACGTTCAAGCTTTTGCTATAGTAAATGTCTCTAAAAATGAGGCCGTATCTCGCCCTGACCAACTGTTTTTGGCTCAATTGTAATCCATCCAGCCGCAAGTCAGCTGGGTAGGACCCAGTGCAGGTTTGGAAGGCTTTGGAAATTAAAGCACCGTAAGATTGTGAGTGTTCAAGTTTAGGGGGGACTAAGTATTTTGCGCGAATGTGAAAGCCCTGGGTTTATTTGTGTAAGTTAAAAATTGAGTTTTTGGTTGTGTATAAGAGTTTAGCAATGTGTTTAAGTAAGATTGTGCAACAGTTTTAAGTTTAGGGGGGACTAAGTACAGATAGCGCCAGTCGTTGCGATATATCAAGTTATTGGACCCCCACCACAATAACTGAAAACTATTATGATGTTAAAAAATGAAATTTAATACAGAATACGAACAGATTCCCAGTATGTATCAAATTGCTTAAACCACTCAACTACTTTCCTTTATAGTATATTTACGAGTGTCAAATTAATGATAGAAGTGTCAAACCCCAACACAATATGGCTGAGGCCCCACTATTTAAACTTCTCTTCGTATGCTATGAAATATCACAGGTATTGTTAATGCTTGTAATGTTTATTACAAAAGATAGACATACATTTGATGCTATTTTTCATATTAAAATCTAATTTGAGGCCCGAAAAATATATCTATAAACAGGTTAGAACCATACAAATTCAAGTATGCCTTTTTCACCAGTAATCAACTGAATACCACAGAAAATGGAATCTTTACTTTAGCTACAGAAAACGGAGCAAAGCCAAGGGGGGATGACTGAAATAAACAGTTTCCAACCTGACTCTTCCCGCACATAAACATGTCTTTCTTGACCTCATTTCAAATTATATAGAGTACTGAAAGCTCATTTTCCATAGCAAATATACTAAGGAACTCATTTTACGACTAGAACGCAAACTAGGACCCCTCATTCAGATTCAAAACACGAGAATTATTGACTGAACATTTCCCCACTATCAAGCACACAGGACTCTTTAAAGCTATCTTAACTTCTTTAAAACCCCAATATGACCCATCTCACATGCAGATCCTGTTCTATGACTCACCCTTCATGTCAATGTACCCCACAGTATCATGCAAATTCAAGATAAGGCTTACTACACCTATATATCCAAACTTGGTCTTTGTAAGGAATCTAGACCCCCCCCCCTTGTATGCTTGACCCCCACTGGGGTTATCCACCTCTGACCATTACAGAAAATGGAGCTGTGCCCAAGGACTCCCTATACTATTCAGTCATAGCCTCATTAAAGTACTCCAAAAACTTCTATATTCGCTTTCAACTGCGTTTCTTGGTTTGAATCTATTGAACATTCACCCTCTGATCCATTCAAAAGTAAGGGCCCCCAAATTGATACCGTAGTACTCTCGTAACACCCCCGGGACAAATCGTCCATTTTTGCTCATGCCATTAAAATACTCCAAAAACGTTTATATGCCTTTCACCAGTGTATTTTTTGGTTTCCAACTATTGAACATTCATCCTCGGTACCTCTCATAAGTAGAGACCCCCTCCTTGAGGCCCTAGACTCATCTTAAAAGCTCGAGACGAATCGTTCAAGAAAACAGGTTAGGATAGGGCACCAGTTCCTCAGGTACACCATTGGTGGTGGTCCCCCCGGGACCCCAGGGGGGACCACCACCCGACCACCGCCAGCCAGCCAGGAGCGCGCTGACTGTGCCCTAACCTAACCACCCAAATAAGAGGAATGGACGATCTGGCCCAACAGGGTCAAGTCGGCATGGAAGTGCCCAACCGTTTCTGAAATTTTTTTACCTCAATCTGTCTCCTTATTCACTACTACTGTACCCAACCCGCACTGTACCCAACCCGCACTGTACCCATCCCACACTGTACCCATCCCATACTGTACCCAACCTGCGCTATACCCATTCCATACTGTACCCATCCCACACTGTACCCATCCCGTACTGTACCCAACCTGCACTATACCCATTCCATACTGTACCCATCCCACACTGTACCCATCTATTCGTTGCCTTCTTAGATGTATGTTAGTTGTAGTTATACAGAGTAGACACTTCAGTAGTTTTATTGAGTGACGCAACAAGGTGTATAACTGGCCAGCCGAGGTCCAACCTGCTCTAGGTCTGTGAGAATACTGAGGCCTGCTGGGAGCACGGCTGGTGCCGCTCTGCCTGGCATGACGTCAGAGGTCCACTCGCCTGTGATTGGTTATATCTCAACCGACATACAATTTGAGTGTTAACACCGCTTGGACATGCTACCGAGTCGACGTCCCTTGTCGACAAGCTCTGGCTAGCTATATAGTTACAATGATACTGAAAGGACCTCGGTGGCATTCAATAACGGCTTTCATGTAAAATTTGCATAATAAACATTAAAAGAAGATCAGGTGTGAAAAATCATGGTATCACTGCTTTAATTATACTAGAACATTAAGAACATTAATACAACTCAAGGCATTGCCTAACCAGAATTATTAACATGTGTTAATGGCATGTGCTTGGAAATAATACAAAATTAAAGACAATTATTTACATTAATGGAACAAAAGTTCTGACCTAACAACCCTAACAACAATTGGCTGTTGATTGCAATCAACAGCCAATTAATGCACAACTATATTCTACCCACTTCAAGACTCCGCTCCAATATAGAAGCATCAAGATATATGGGCCAATAAAAATAGGCCTTCTGCAGTTACCTACTTTTAATACCTGTTTCATTGTTTCGTGTTCTGTCTTGTGTTAAAAGTTTATTTTCACCTCATCCAAAACTATTGTAACATATATATATATATATATATATATATATATATATATATATATATATATATATATATATATATATATATATATATATATATATATATATATATATGCGAACAAGCCTGAATGGTCCCCAGGACAATATGCAACTGAAAACTCACACCCCAGAAGTGACTCGAACCCATACTCCCAGAAGCAACGCAACTGGTATGTACAAGACACCTTAATCTACTTGACCATCACGACCGGACATAATGAGGTGATAGCCGAGGCTATTTGAACCACCCCACCGCCGGCACTCGGATAGTTATCTTGGGCATAGCATTTTACCAAATCACCTCATTCTTTGGGGCACACGTGAGGAACACAAATGCGAACACAAATATATATATATATATATATATATATATATATATATATATATATATATATATATATATATATATATATATATATGAATATATGCTTTCATTCTTTCTAGAGAAAATGTTTTCTGTTTTACATATTCTACACCAGGGTGCATAGACTTGGTATCCACCAGCTGTGAGAGTGGGAGTGAGACAGACACGGACAGCTTCAGAGACAGCACAGCGGAGCTGTCATTACCCATAGTCGACTCACACTCCACAGCTCGCGGGGTGGGAGGGGGGGGGGGCGTTCACATGCTCACTCAATTCCTCATTCCTCCCCCAGCCCCATACCTTAATCTACCAACAGCAGCTCGGCCATCAGCAGCAGCTGCAGCAGAAGCAGCAGTGGTGAGAGCACTACCATTAACACCGTCACAGTCCGTGAGAACAACAACAGAGTGAGAAATGAGAATAGCCTTGACTCTGACGACAGCTCAGCGGACCTTGACTCGTTAGTGTCTGACAATTCTGACTGGTTAGCACCGTCTGGCATACCAGCTGACTGCCCAGCCTCCCCCCATTCATGTCGGAGGGGGCTCTCACCACCACCCACTACCCCTAGCCCTCTCCCATCACCCCCACCACATCTCTCTCCCTCTCCCCCACCTGCCCTAGAAATTCAACCTCAGCTGCTGGATCGAATTGATAACTATAATGGCGGTTATGTTTGGCTTTCATTCTCCACACCAGAGCATGTTAACACCTCCCCAGGGTGTTGAGAACGTACAGAGAATTTTTCATTAATGAGATTCGATCCCTTTTCTCCCCCACAACACCCATCCCTCCTTATTTACCCAGATATCACTCTAATTGTACGCAATTTACATGTACAACAAGATGGTGAGGAGAATCTATTGTATCCTATAAATAACGACGGCTTCCCCATACGAGGTGAGGGGCGAACAGTAACTCAAGAGGAAGTAGATATACTTATTAATTTTTGGTCTGACGAATTGATGGAAAAAATATCACAATACTTGGAAGAGAAAGAGGGGTCCAATGTCTTCGTTGAGAGGCTCACGGGTTTTTATATCAACTGTGCTCAGATTGAACACCCTATAAGATTAGGCTCGCATGTAAACTATCCTGAAGGCTTGCGTGGAAAGCAGTTGGTTTTCATTCCAGAGGGAGATTCCGATATATGCCTTATGCAGTGTGTTGCGGCTTATAAATGTTTAGTTAAGGGGATGCATCTAGATAATATTCGCGCTAGATCTGTGAATGCTAGTTGGTGTCTCAGACACATTAATTGGCCAGCCGATGTCGATTCTGCAGTAACATTTGAGGATATTCACAAGGTAGAGACAATGAATAAAGTCAGTATATTCATCTATTCACTAGAATGAGATGAAAATGTGAGCCGACAACGACACTACATTACACTAGCTAGGAAGGGAAGAGGGGGATATACAGATGTCATACCATTGCTGATGTTGGAAGCTCAAACCTGCTTAGTATTAATTAAGGATTTTAACCAATATGTGCGTAATATGCGAGGTCATGGAGATCTAATCCCAAGTCATCACAGCTTTTGTCATTGTTGTTTGATATCACTCCCAGCAGATCGTATGCAGACTCATGAAAGTACATGCAAAGTACATCAGACTCTCAAATTTTACCCACCAGAGAGGAAGATTACTTTCCGTAACTGCGGACGGGGATATGGTCCTAGTCACACGTGCTTTTATGACTTTGAGTGCATGTTAGACCGCTCGAACCCTAAAGGGATGATAGAATCACGCCACAATGCAGTGGCGTATGCGTACATCATCATTGACAGACATAATAACATAAGAACAAGGGCAACTGCAGAAGGCCTATTGTCCCATATGAGGCAGCTCCTATTTATAACCGCCCAATCTCACTCATATACATGTCCAACCCACGCTTGAAACAATCGAGGGACCCCACCTCTACCACGTTACGCGGCAATTGGTTCCTCAAATCAACAACCTTGTTACTGAACCAGTATTTACCCAAGTCTTTCCTAAATTTAAACTTATCCAATTTATACCCTTTGTTTCGTGTTCTGTCTTGTGTTGATACTTTTAATACCCTATTAATATCCCCTTTGTTATGCCCATTCATCCACTTGTAATCCTCTATCATGTCACCCCTAACTCTTCGCCTTTCCAGTGAATGCAATTTAAACTTTGTTAATCTTTCTTCATATGAAAGATTTCTAATTTGGGGAATTAATTTAGTCATCCTACGCTGGACACGTTCAAGTGAATTTATATCCATTCTATAGTACGGCGACCAAAACTGAACTGCATAATCTAAATGGGGCCTAACCAGAGCAAGATATAACTGAAGAACCACACCAGGTGTCTTGTTACTAACACTTCGATTAATAAACCCCAGTGTCCTATTTGCCTTATTACGAACATTCATGCATTGATCTTTTGTTTTAAATTCCTACTAATCATAACTCCCAGATCTCTTTCACAATCCGACTTCGCAATCTCAACACCATCTAGCTCGTATCTAGTAACACTATCATCATTACCTAGTGTTATATATAATGGTGTTGGGCTTCTATGGGGAACTGGTACTATTAAGGGGTAAGGGTAGTTAGAAGACAGAGTATCAAATATGGGAGAGCTAAAAGGCCCGGCCCCCAAAATAAACTATCCACAGTAGTAATAACTTGCTACTAGACCATATATGTTAGTCTAAGGGTTGATCAATGCACTCCCACACTGGAAGAAGGAATACTCTGTAATTCATGTACTTATTTATTAACCCCTTAACAACCCCCCATATACACTCACACCAATAACAATAATAATAATAACTTTACCACACTATCTTACGTTAAAAGCCTTGGTCCACATAGGCAGGATACAAGGTTTACACTAATAACAAGCTAGGGTAAAGTACTACTGGATAAGCACTGAAGCTGGATGCAGCTTAGGGTAGAGACACCACGTGGTACCCTAATACAAAACACAACACTTAGGGTTACCCAAAACACTGGCAACTACTACCCCCAGGTCTCACCAATCGTTACTGCCAGAGTAGGTACACTTAGAAATCATACAATACTTAACTTAATGGTACAGGAACTTAGGGTAAGGGAAATAAGTAAGAGGAGAAGGGAGGAGATTAGGGGTGCAGCCACAGAGTAGGTATCGTCCGCACGAACGCCAGCCAGAGAAGAACCTCCTAGCGACCAGCTAGGTCTCTCGCATGTCGTGGTGCCGGAAGGAGCCTAATTGATCGTGCAGCTAAGCACATTAAAGATCTTCCCCTATGCATCGTATTGTTACTTTACAAATGATTAGAAAGTATTAGTAAGCAAAGTTGGTGCCTATGTTATTATTTAATAATCAACCCCCAGCTCAGTCTTTAAATGCTCTTTGAGAAACAATAATAGTCTTATGTCTGGCAGGGAAGATACAAACAATTGCCGTTCGAGATGCACTCAACTGTACTACCAGAAAGTTTAATAGCTCAAGTTTTGACCTCTGGTTTCCACTGGAGAACCCAGGGTCGTAACACTCCTCCCCCCTTCAGAGAAAAAAAAATGTGACTACTAGAATAGTAGTCATATTTTTTTGTAAGAGTATACAGAGAATAAAAAGAAAAACCATATGACATAAACAAAAAATCAATCAAAAACAACAATTTCTCTGCAAGAAAAATACAAAGGAGTTCTCTGAAAGAAAAAAAAACATACACAAAAAAATAAAAGAACAGGGAAGTAAATAAATTGGACACGGAATATTTAATGTCACAGGAGAACCTAAAAAAAAATAACTAAAGCATGACAGTTGGTAAATGGCTTCCTGTGGCCTAGATGAATGTTATTCTGGCAACCTGGACAAAGCGTCAGCCATCACGTTGAGTCGGCCCGGTAGGTGGGTAATGGAAAGATTGAAGTCCTGTAGGTACAACGCCCACCTGAGGATGCGTTTATTCTTACCCTTCATCTGAGTCAGGAAGACTAGTGAGTTATGGTCCGTGTACACTTCCACTATATTACCTGTGAGGTAAACTTCGAACTTTTTACATGTTAACACTAGCGCCAACGCCTCTTTTTCTACCACTGAATAATTGCGTTGCGCCTTGTCGAATTTCACAGAGTAATAATATACTGGGTGTTCCACCTGATCATCCCCAGTTTGCAACAACACTGCACCAGCACCCGAGTCAGACGCGTCAACATGAATTTTAAACGGTCGGTCGAACCTTGGACTAGCAAGCACTGGGGCGGAAGCTAAGATCAATTTCAAATTTTTAAATGCCTCTGCACAGTCTGATGACCACTTAAATTTAACGGCTTTCCGCAACAAGTCTGTGAGAGGAGTGGCAACACTGGAAAAGTTCTGACAAAAACGTCGATAGTACGCACACATACCGATAAATCTTTGAACGTTCTTTTTAGACTTTAGTACTGGATACTCCAGAATGGCACTGATTTTATCTTGCCGAGGAAACACTTTTCCTTGGCCCACTTCATAACCGAGGTACGTCACTGTGCCTTGGCCAAAATGACACTTTCTAGCATTTAAGGTAAGATTTGCCCTTTTCAAGATTGCAAACAACTGGCGTAACCTAGCTATGTGGTCAGCCCAATTACTGTCAAAGAGCACGATATCATCTAAATACGCCCGACAATTTGGCACCTTAGCGAGCAGAGAGTTCATGAGTCTCTGGAACGTGGCAGGGGCATTACGCAAGCCGAACGGTAACACTTGATACTCAAAAACACCCTCGGGTGTCACAAACGCAGTTAGTTGTTTAGCACGTTCAGTGAGGGGGATTTGATAATACCCCCTCGAGAGGTCAAATTTCGAGACGTACTTGGCATTTCCCAGCTCGTCGATGCAGTCCTCGAGGAGGGGCAGCGGATAGGCATCCACAATGGTCACCTTGTTGAGCTGCCGATAGTCGGTGCATAATCGCCAGGAGCCGTCTGGTTTGGGGACCAAAAGGCAGGGCGAGCACCAAGAGCCCTGGCTCGGCCGGATGAGGCCGTGCTGGAGCAAGAAGTCGACCTCCTTCCGTACGATGGCCTTCTTTTCAGGACTCATCCGATAGGGTTGAAGGCGAATGGGAGTGTAGTCCGTCAACTCGACATCATGGCAAATGGCATCAGTCTGGGTCGGGACCTCCCCGAACAGACTGGAAAATTCATCAACCAACGACTGCACCTCTTCACGTTGGGCCATCTGCAAATGGGACAGTCTCTCCTCCACAGCATTCACAGAACTAGAATTATTGAAAATGAGATTAGTTGGGTCCCCAGAACAATCATCCCCTCTCTCACTGGAAATGGAAACATTGGTTAGTGCAATGGGCCTGGGGCTCTGGAACTTCTTCAGTCGATTTACATGTATGAGCATTACCTGGTTACGTTTGTCAGAGTGCCTCACTTTGTACGTGAGGTCCCCAGTCTTTTCTGTCACAATGTAGGGGCCTTCGTACTTGTGGGACATAGTGTTCCCTAGTCGAGGCTTTAATACCAGGACAGGGTCGCCAGGCTGAAATACCCGTAACTTAGATTTAGCATCGTTACGTTCTTTCATCTTTTCTTGGGCCTTGCCAAGATACTTTAATGCAGCCGCCTTGCAGTCCTTGAGTCTCTGGTGGTGTTGCGCAAAGAAAGCCGAACCTTCGGTTAACGTTACGTTCACTAACAGATTCTCCTGTAACATTTGCAAGGGTCCACGAACTTTATGGCCAAAGACTAACTCAAAAGGAGAACAACCCAGTGAACTTTGTAATCCCTCTCTAGCCGCAAACAAAACATATGGCAAATTCTCATCCCAGAAGGTGTGGGAACTCTCGCACGATGTCTTCAACATCTGCTTCAGAGTTAGATGGAAACGTTCAATTACCCCCAGACTGTGTGGATGGTATGGGCTGAAAACCTTATGAGTTATTCCATGTTCCTTACAAAATTGCTCAAAAATATCAGACTTAAAATTAGTACCATTGTCAGTTTGCACGACCCGAGGCAGTCCAAAAGTGGAAAAAAATTGCAACATACGAGCAACAACAGTTTTTGCTCGGATGTTCCTTACAGCAAAAGCCTCTGGGTAACGAGTAGTGATACACATCATTGTGATTAGGTAAATATTACCTGACTTAGTTCTAGGTAATGGTCCAACACAGTCCATTACCACATGAGAAAATGGTTCCTCTGGCACGACAATAGGCTTTAGAGTAGCTTTAGGTGGAGTCTGGTTTGGTTTCCCAACCAGTTGACAAACAATACACGCATTACAAAATTTTGCCACATCGCTTTTCAGCTTGGGCCAGAAAAAATACTTTAAAATTTTGTGATACGTAATATTTATACCTTGATGTCCCCCCATAGGATCATCATGAGCAGCTGCCAAAAGTCTTTCTCTATAGCAGGTCGGCAACATAACCTGGTGGACTACCTCCCACTCATTTGACAAGGGAGCACAATCGACTTGAGAATGGTCCAGGACGGACCGAAACGTCGTCGTCCCTTCAATTTCTAGTGTGTGGTCTGGTCAACATACTTCAGCCACGTTATTGTGACTCATCGCCTGCACAAGGGAGCACTCTGTGGTCTCCATTTTCTCATCAAAATCCGATCATTGTAGTAGTACCCAGTTGCTGCATCTACAATTTCCTCCATAGAGACAGCTGTCTCATGACAATCTGCAAGAGTGGGGTCAGCTTTCTGTAACTCACTCAAGGAGGCATCTAGGCCTTGGTCAGATGCTATTGGCCGAGGCTCAACAGTGTTCTCCACCTCCCCACTACTCTCGGTAGATGGCGGTGGCAGGCTCTCCACAATGTCCTCGGCCACGTCATCGAGTCGGGCCATGAATGTGTCCGCGAGGTCCACTTGGTTTTCACCACTCGGAAAGTTCCTTGTGTCCTCGGGATTTACCACCTTGGCAAGCACAGGGCTGCCCTTACATTTAAGTCCCATAGACCTGGTCACTGCGCACGCAGGGTACACAACATTATCCTCTGCGGCGGGTGGATCCAGGCAAACCTTAGGGGTAGGCAACATAATAGGCAGTCTGGAGTCCCCTACCTTATCCCCTGCTAAATCATTACCAACTATTACATCAACATTAGGGAAAGGTAGGTATGAAGTGACTCCGACTGTACAAACACCCTTGTAGAAATCAGATTCCAGGGTAACCTTATGGAGGGGTGCTGCTCGAGTATCACTAGTGACACCCTCGACCAGTACCACCTCTCCAGTGTCGAGAGTGTTGGCACCTTGCAACGCTCTCTCTAAAATTAAAGTCTGGATGGCACCGGTGTCTCGGAAGATCACCACGTCCTTCCAGGAAGAACCCTCAGACAAAAGTAGTCTCCCTTTCGATAAGAATGGGGTAAGCAAGTCCAACCACTGTGGGTTGGAGGTCTTACTCCCTAACCCTTCCGAAGGCCTCAAGCCCTGTGTCACAACTAGAGCATTGGGTCTTTTTTCCGGGTACAGTTGCCATCAACGGCTAATAGTGTGGTTTGGACAATTACAGTGACCACAAAAACGTCGGGGAGAAGAGACATTACTAACAGAATTACCCTTCGGTTCACCCTTAGGTGCCGTGGGGCTAGACACTTTAACAGGGTTAGTTATGTCTGAAACAGAAGGTGCATTAGGTAAAGGGTTAGAATGAGCTGGTCTGGACTGGCTGTGGGTATAAGTTTTGCTACTCTGTGGGGTATAATTATTTTTATTGGGCCTTTTGCCCGCCAATTGGTAGTTTTCTGCCAACTTGGCCAAATCCCCTATTTTAGAATTTACCTCTACCCTTCCTCTAATGTACTGTGAAACATTCTCTGGCATAATATCTATAAAATGCTCCATTAAAATTAAGTTCCTGAGAGCCTCGTATGTTTCGGCTTTCGCCGAGCGAATCCATCTATCAAACAATCGAATTTGATCATTCACAAATTCAGTGAGCCGTTGGTTGTGAGTAGGCCTAAGGTTGCGATAAACTTGGCGGTGAGCTTCAGGAGTAATTTCATATGCCCGCAAAATACATTCCCTGACTTTATCATATTCAAAACACTCGTCGTCAGGCATGTTTATAAAAATATCTTGTGCTTTACCCCTAAGTCTTCCCTGTAGGATTTTCACCCACTCTTCCTTTGGCCAGTTCATGGACATGGACAATCTCTGAAAATGGTTGAATTAACCTTTCAGGGTCTGACTCGGAAAATTCAGGCAAATTATGCTTTTTCTCATAATGCCTGGGGTTTGAATCCCCGGCAGGTGGAGGTCCAGTGGCATTCGCTCTAATTCTAGCCTCCTCGGTTTTGAGTCTTTGCTCCTCTAATTTTATTTTTGCTAACTCTAAAGCTAATTCTCTATCCCTATGAGTTGCACTTTCTGCTTGGCTAGGCTGGCATAAAGGTGTATCACTTGCCAATAGTTCTTCATCAATACAATGTTGTAATATTTCATTCACCAAAGTCCACTTTTTATCCGCGTCATTTAATTCTAGGCCAAATTCCTTGCCTAACAATACTAAATTAGACTTTTTAAGTTTCTTTATCTCTACCACTGAAGGCTCCATTGCCAGTCTCTGCATTTCAGATGACATCACTAACAATTTTAGCTCCCAGTCAAAGAAAAAATTAAAAAATAAAAATTGGAAAAAAAAACAAAAATTTGCACGGCCCCTAACACAAGGCCACACTAACCTTAATCGTGAAGGGATCCAGCTGGGTGTCCAGTCAGTGCAAGAATGTCCTTTGCTAGATGAGCTGGACCCTAGGCTAGCACACAACCGTTCTGCAGAAAACAAAAAATTTTAATTTTGGCACTCAAGAATCTAATTTTTTACACTTATAATGTTCCTCCCGGACTGGCCAACCACTTGTTATATATAATGGTGTTGGGCTTCTATGGGGAACTGGTACTATTAAGGGGTAAGGGTAGTTAGAAGACAGAGTATCAAATATGGGAGAGCTAAAAGGCCCGGCCCCCAAAATAAACTATCCACAGTAGTAATAACTTGCTACTAGACCATATATGTTAGTCTAAGGGTTGATCAATGCACTCCCACACTGGAAGAAGGAATACTCTGTAATTCATGTACTTATTTATTAACCCCTTAACAACCCCCCATATACACTCACACCAAAAACAATAATAATAATAACTTTACCACACTATCTTACGTTAAAAGCCTTGGTCCACATAGGCAGGATACAAGGTTTACACTAATAACAAGCTAGGGTAAAGTACTACTGGATAAGCACTGAAGCTGGATGCAGCTTAGGGTAGAGACACCACGTGGTACCCTAATACAAAACACAACACTTAGGGTTACCCAAAACACTGGCAACTACTACCCCCAGGTCTCACCAATCGTTACTACCAGAGTAGGTACACTTAGAAATCATACAATACTTAACTTAATGGTACAGGAACTTAGGGTAAGGGAAATAAGTAAGAGGAGAAGGGAGGAGATTAGGGGTGCAGCCACAGAGTAGGTCTCGTCCGCACGAACGCCAGCCAGAGAAGAACCTCCTAGCGACCAGCTAGGTCTCCCGCATGTCGTGGTGCCGGAAGGAGCCTAATTGATCGTGCAGCTAAGCACATTAAAGATCTTCCCCTATGCATCGTATTGTTACTTTACAAATGATTAGAAAGTATTAGTAAGCAAAGTTGGTGCCTATGTTATTATTTAATAATCAACCCCCAGCTCAGTCTTTAAATGCTCTTTGAGAAACAATAATAGTCTTACGTCTGGCAGGGAAGATACAAACAATTGCCGTTCGAGATGCACTCAACTGTACTACCAGAAAGTTTAATAGCTCAAGTTTTGACCTCTGGTTTCCACTGGAGAACCCAGGGTCGTAACACCTAGCCTCAGAACTTTACATTTATCAGCATTAAACTGCATTTGCCAATCCTTTGACCATTTCAAAACCCTATCTAGATCAACTTGAAGTGATAGTGAGTTCTCCTCCGAATTAATTTCCCTACCGATTTTCGTGTCATCGGCAAATTTGCAAATGTTGCTACTCAAACCTGAATCTAAATCATTTATATATATTATAAACAACAGAGGGCCCAGGACAGAGCCTTTAGGCACTCCACTTACAACATTTTCCCACTCTGACTTGACTCCATTTATACTAACTCTCTGTTTCCTTTGGTATAGCCATGCCCTAATCCAGCTTAATATAGCACCCCCAATACCATGAGCCTCTATCTTTTGACCATTAAAGTGCGCATCACGTCATATGACGTGTTGGAGTACTACACAAGATTTAAACGGCCCGCGGATACACGGGGTTCAACACCGACAAAACATCAATGAAGATTACGTTCGCCACCATAGCTGCGGCCACCCAGGCTGCCACACAAGGATTCTACTGCTTCGGCCTAAAAATACCACCCCACCAAATAAAAAAGGAACGATACCATGAGATCCAGCAGTGCTTTAAGTGCTACGAGCTCTCCCACCCGACCAATAAGTGTCAGCACCCTGTCCAGAGGTGCAGCCTGTGTGCACTGGACCATCACTACTCCATATGCAAGGCAACAGTCCATCACTGCTTGCTCTGTGATGGCAATCACCCCGCAATTTCCTACCGCTGCCCCCGCAGACAGGAAATCATCAAGGCCCAGGATGAAGCCAAAAGAAACAACTCGTCTACCTCCTCGACCAGAGCCCCAAGCGTTCAACCCACCACCTTAGCTCTCACTAGTCGACCAAAAGACTTTCCTTTCCTACCAACATGTGGCTCCTCCTAGTAGGCGACACAGCCTTCTCATTGTGGACCCAAGGTCCCCAAGGTCCCACAGGCTCCTTCACAGCCCCCTGCATCACGTGCAGGCATTATCCCTGGTCTTCTCAAACTAGCGGAAAGGCTTGCAGGACCAGACAACCAGCGCTTTGTCAGTGAACTAAACGCATTATACATAGACAATGGCCTGACATAGACAGACAGATGACTATTGTTGAGAATGACACCTATTTAGGTAAGGATGCGGTCAATCACTTTGTAACCATGCTAGAAGCGTCATGGGCTAGAATCAAGAAGGGGTAAGTATCCTATGAACTTCACATGTCCCAGCAACAGCTGGCGATATTTGAGACAAAAACAGTGTGTGAACTCTGTGATGAACCTTTTAACAGGGAAGATGTAATCAAAGTCCGGCATCATGACCACACAGTAAGATTCCACAATTATCAAGCAGCTTACTGTGGTAGATGTAATTTGCAGTGTATAAATTCATACAAGTTCCTATACACTTTTTCTCACAACGCTTCCTATGATTTAGGAGTAATCCTAAAAAAGATGAAAGATCGACCAGGGAGTGAAATAGATATATTAGCTAGGGACGGATTTAAGTTTATGAAAGTCGATGTGAACAACTTAAGATTTTTGGACAGTTTAGCACTATTTAATGACTCACTAGTAAGAATAGCCAAGGATCATATTGATAGTGGGAAACCTACCACATTCACTTTGGCTATGTTAAAAGGGGTAAATAAAGCGGCCATCCCGAAACTGATGAAGGGTAAACAATCATTCTGCTATGATTATTTATCCTCTATGTCTGTGTTAGATGAACCACACCTTCCTTCTCGCGATAAGTTTTACAATACACTAAAAGACGAAGAGTTGTCAGAAAAAGATTATAAACAAGCCTTAGAAATTTTTGATTTGGCAAAATGTCGCAACATAGGGGAGTATCTGCTCCTTTACCTCAAAGTGGACACAGGATTGCTAGCTGATGTGTTTACAGTCTGGCGAGATACCATGCTTGCTCTCTACAATTAGACATTTCTCACTACATTTCTTTACCCTCATTTGCTTGGGATGCATTCTTGCTTAAATCTAAAGTTGAACCTGATGTTGCGTCAGACCCGATGTTATATGATTTACTTCACCGGAATCTCCGAGGTGGGTTCACCAGTGTGACGAGACAGTACACGAATGTGGAGAACCAGCATACAGGCTTAGATCTAGGGGAAGATAGTAGCTACATCATTTACCTCGATTTTAACAGTCTTTACGGGGCGTGTATGACTGAACTGCTCCCTCGTGGCGGGATTCGGAAACTGACACACAATGAGAGTGACGTGCTGTTAGAGCGAGGCTTGGAGAATATCCCATGTGAAGGGTCCAAGGGATATTGGGTGTTGTGTGATACACTGCAGGTCCGACCTGCACATTGGATGCGCATTGGATTAGAGGTCGCTAAAGTTCATGACATCTACGAATTTGAGCAGGAGAGCTACCTTAAAGACTTCATTGAAACCAACGTTCGTAAACGAGCCAGTACCAAATGCGCAATAAAAAAGGCTTTCAAACTCGTATCAAATTCTATATATAGAAAGAGTCTCACAGATGTATCTAAATATGGGAACAAACCCTATTTGGTCACAGATCGTAGACATTTCCTGAAGCATGCTCGTAACCCATTCTTCAAGCGGTGTCTTTTGTTAAGTAAGGATCGTGTGATATGTACTATCAAGCAGAAGTCTCTCCTAGTCAACACTCCTATGTACCTGGGTTATCATATACTTCAAATTGCTAAGAGGCGTCTCTATGAGTTCTGGTATGATGTTGTCAAACCTGCGTATGGGGATAAAGCAAGTCTATTATATACAGACACAGACTCTTTCATCATTAAACTTGACTGTCAGGATATGTTTGAAGAGTTAAACAAGTCTCCTCTCTTCAACTGTATGGATTTTAGTAATTTTAATGACACACGCCCATCCTACTCTAAAGCGCGAGAAGGTGAACTAGGATTGCTCAAGTCTGAAATAGGCTCTAAGATTATTAACCAGTTAATTGCTCTCAGACCTAAAACATACTCTTTCACCACTCAAGATGGGGAGCACACTTGTAAGTGTAAGGGTGTACCATACCACCTACAAGAGAAACTCTCACATGACTCGTTTCAGCACATTCTTGAAACAAACACTTCAATCAGGTATGTGTCAAGATCTATACGTAACGTGCAAGGAAAGATTTGTACATGTCGCAGTACCTGCAGAGGTTTGTCAGCATTTGACGATAAACGTTATATTTTAAGCCCCACACAGTCCTTAGCGTATGGTCATCCTGATATTCCCAATAACAATGATGATGATGAGATGGATGTAGAAGTGGGAGAGGAGGAGATGGAAGAAGTGTTTATGGAGGAGGATGTGGAAGTAGAGCAACCACAGAGACTCTACCCAATATTCTGCCCCTGGAGCAAGCGAGATGCCGCAGCTCAAAAACTGTTCAACCCTCACTAGATTATATGTTGTACAATTTAGTTAGTATTAAGATAGATGCCCCATATGACTAGAACTAATTATACTAAGTAAATAGGATGTTTAATTAATATTATTATTATTATTTGTGAACTGTAAGAACTATGATTAGTTTAAATGTTGCTGTACATAAAATATGTGAATAAACACCTGTAAATGACTAATATTTTTTGTATAAATACCAGCACATTTCCTTAGTTTTAGCAGTCTTAACGAAGCATTAATCATGGACAGTTCCTATGATATAATCCATGAGGAACATCTAGATTTTTTCCGAGAACCATCTCGTGTTATTATTGCTGGTTATTCAAACAGCGGAAAATCCTACTTGTGCAGTAAACTTGTAAAGAAGTATCACCACAAGCTCTCCTCAATAATTATATGCAGAGGAGGTTACTCTAAATTACGATCAGATCCACAAATTAAAAGGAAATTGATCAAGCAATCAACCACTATTGATCCTGTGGAAGAGTGAGTGGATATCTTAGTAATCTATGATGACCTTTTTTACAGAGTCTGCAAATTCAAAAAGCATATCAGACATGTTTACTAGGGGACGACATTTCATGGTTTCCGTAAAATATATTTTTACCTGGTAAATATTCGAGGAATATTAGTTTAAATACTTCTCATTTCATATTGGTTAAATCAAGAGACCTCTCACAAATTGAAACACTCGGACGACAAATATTTGGGAAAGTGGATTCAAAGAAATTTGTAGAGTTATATAAGAAAGTTATTTGCCAACCCTACGGCTATTTGCTAGTAGATCTGGGCTCGAACACTCCCACTACTATAACATTACGCGGTAATATTGTTTACGAACCGCCCTATGAGATAGTTTACCAATGGTGAGCAAGAAAGATATATTGGAACGAGTATATAACGACCCCTCATCTAGCGGGGGGGGGGGGCTCGGAGGGATACAGAGGTTATATAAGGCCGCCAAATTAATTAACTCTAGTATAACTCTAGCCGATGTAAAGGACTGTCTGAAAAGCTCTGACTCCTATACGTTGCATTATTTACAATCACATAAATTCCATCGGCGTCGGGTGTTAAGCCCTAAACCACGACTATTTCAAGCTATAGACTTGGCCGAGATGAGTTTATTGGACAAACATAATGAC
The DNA here is from genome assembly GCF_040958095.1 of Procambarus clarkii. Lineage (NCBI taxonomy): Eukaryota > Metazoa > Arthropoda > Malacostraca > Decapoda > Cambaridae > Procambarus > Procambarus clarkii. The sequence goes on along the minus strand of NC_091190.1, from coordinate 8,691,547 downwards.
GGAGTGAAATATTTACTCGTATACATAGTTATTTTCTCCAGGTACGCCCAAGTAGTACCCTTACGCGCCAAGGACGGGAAAAGTACCAGTAAAGCTCTGGCTTTAATTCTAGATTCACCTGATTCTCAGGGAGTGCGCAAAATTAATTCTGATCGAGGTGGAGAATTTTATAACGCCACTATGAAAAAATTGCTGGCAACAAAGAAAGTTAAGTTATATAGTGTACTTTCTCAGGAGACTAAAGCTTCAATTGCTGAGCGGTTCATACGTACTTTAAAAGGTAAACTTTACAAGTTTATGACGGCGCACAACACTTTAAAATACATGCAGGCTCTACCAGATATTGTGAAAACAAATAATTTAACCCCTCACAGAGGATTGAAGGGGAAGACACCTACGGAGGTGCACGCTCTATCCTCGCCCAGCGAACACGCCAAACAATTTGATTTAATGTATAAAAGCCCGAGCAAATCAAAGAGAACTGTCATTCCTCGATTGAGTGTCGGTGATACAGTACGCATCACTCTATCTGATCGCATTTCCAAGTTTAAGAAAGGGTTTAAGCAGCAGAACACCCGAGAGATATTTACAGTTACACGTATTGATCGGCGACAACACATCCTTTTATACTTTCTAAAAGATCTGAATGGGGAGGAAATTGATGATGGCTTCTATAAACAAGAATTAACACCCACCCATTTGCCTCAAACCTTTAATATTGAACAGGTAGTGAGGCAGCACAGAGTCTCTGGCAAACTTCAGTATAAAGTTAGGTACACAGGTTATAATCAGTCATTCGATCAATGGATTGATGCTGCTGGGATATTACATTTATAATGAAGAAGCCCTTAGTTTATAAATACAAGGAATTGATCCAACTATTATCAAAACTTCAGTATTCCTCGAGAAAACAGTTGATTGAAAAATTGAAGAAACCGCATATAAATTGTTTATCAGAAATTTTTAATAACTTTAAAAAAAATTGCCTGTGCCTGACAAGGTCGTTAAAAACTTGAAAAAATATAAATTGCTTATTCGGTCACTAGCCTGTAAGAGATCTTCTGTGTCAACTAAGAAACAGATATTAACCAGCAAACGAGGAGGCTGTATTTTATCCATTATTTTGCCAATTGCAGCTGGTTTAATTACACGGTTGTTCAGTAAGAAAAGTAAAATGAAAGTCTTTTATCTCGTACCGTGTAAAATAGTGGACAACCGGAAAGCTGCACACAGCCCGGCTTACCCCACTGTGAAAGCGGTTGCTCGTCATCTTACTGTCAAACCACCACCTCCTCCTCCTCAGTTGCATACCAACCCTTCCATAAAACATTTAATAGATTTGAAATTGAAAATGCGAGATCATGAATATGCAAGATCCTTGCTAAACCATTATGATGCTAGTGGAATTGTTCGTTGGGATCTGAATGGAAATGCATTGGCTCCAGTATCTGACATACATATAATAAATTACATTATACATAAAATGACTGTGCTTAAATCTGTTTTTTTACCTGATAAATTGCCTATTGGTCAACTGTTTTTCACACTAACATCTACACCACGAGATTTATTCCGTAATACTACGGCAAGCAGTCAAGTGTATGAGGCTCCATCTGTTAAGAGAAAGGCAACTGCAAAGATTGATCCTCACAGTAAAAGGAATGCTTCCTGGATCGTATATTAACAGGTGAGTGTATATAAATGTGTATGTAATGTGTAGCTAGCTTTACTAGGCAAAAAGCAGTCTAAGGAGATAGAGTGATGGACACTCACGTGATATACGCCACCAGCGTATCAGATACGCATTTATTCCCAAGTAAAATCCCCGCATCGTTCCAAAATCGATTGTTTAACCAGCTAGAATTAGACCCAGGAGGAGTTATGAAATGTGTCTACAAAAATTACTCCTCCCCACTTCCCATTACGTTATTAAGCGCGATAATCCTGAGGCATATATACGTGTAGGGGTTACGTATGAGAAAGTGGGCGAGGGGAAATACATGCATTCAAAGCATTTATTGTCATCTGATGTTTTAGCCGGAACTATAAAAGAAATTAATACCACGATTAATACAGAAATAGAGGCCATATTTTCAAGTAATGCTAAACTGAGTTTTTTTAGGAAAGGCATTAAAACAATTTTCACCTAAATACGGAACACATTTTATTAAATATGATTCTTCCTCCAATCGAAACAAGTTCACTATTGTGATTAGTGAGGAGAATATTAGCTCTGCAACGGGGCATAAAAACATCAGTAGAGTTACATTATCATTTGGGACAGCTTTTGGGAAAGTGCTGGGCAAAGTTCCAGAAAGTGAATATGACATATTTGCAAAACGTCAGTATGCCTCGAGTGTAGTTGACACATGTCTATTCCCGCCAATGCCTAGAGGAGGAGTTGATATTCTGTGTGTTTATTGCGATAAAATCTCTTCTACTAGATATAGGAACCAGTCTGTAAATATTTTGGATGTAATCTCCCTAAATGGAAGTGATAACAGCAACAATAAAAAACTATATGTGAGTCTTAACACCAACATGATAGACAGCGTCAGCATTACTATTAGGGATCAAGATGGTAACCCAATAAATTTTGATGAACGTGGGTGCACCATAGCAGTCTTGCATATACGTAGTGTAGCTGGAGGTATATAACACCAACGCTTTCCCCCTCACTCCTTATTCATCTGAAACAAGCGGAGAAATGCGTGTCCACTTTATTCCCCCCTCTGTTAAGGAATTATACATTCTGTTAACCCCTCCTAGAGGTGGGGGGACCGATGATATAAGGATTTTCAACAGCAGTAGGCGTTATACGCGAGGAGGAGGAATATTTTCCTTTTTAAGCAGCATAGCGCATCGAGCGGCGCCCTTTATCATGAAAACACTGGCTCCGGCTGTGCTTAGCTTAGGACAGAACATACTAGACGACATTAATAATGACAAACAAACTTTCAAACAGTCTCAAAGTAACGTGGAGTTGAAACATTGAAAGGAGTGGGGAAGCAAATGATAGGCAGAAGAGTGCAGAAAAAGAATAAACAAACAAAAAATTAATAAAATCAAACGTTTTACTAAAGCGAAATATAATGATGTGCTGTCATAAATTCTTCTCACTCGGTTGGTGTTGTCTAAAGCGTGAACATGGCCGGATATAACGCTCTTGGCCTCCAGGTGCCATTAGAACACTATACTGCTGTTGTTAGTGAAGCCTTTCCTAAAGTATTTTCCCCTCGATTGGTAGAATCAACAATTGCAAGCAGACAAACGGTGGATGTATTACCTGTGAATTCAGGGTTAATAATAAGTTTACAGACACCTATCTGGAATTCATCATCAAGGGAGTGAATGAGCAACTGGTGGAATTATCATCTATAGCTTTGGCGTTGTCTATTGATCTAACCGAAGAAGATGGAACAACACCTTTAGGAGATGCTAAAAACATCTCGTTAGTGAATGGATTATCACAAACTCTATTCAAATCCGCTATTGTGTATTTAAGCGAAACAGTAGTTGAAACCAGCTCATTATTCTCATTCTGGTCGTACGTAAAGTTATTATCTACGATTTCTGGGTGTAAGGCTAACCGCTATGATAAACTGTCACAGTTTTTTAATCATGTCGATCCTGGTAAAATTGAAGCTGCTTATTCCACTAACGCCTCGGCTGGTGAGAAGCAACGGATGACTGATATGAAAACGAGTGGCGTGAGTACTTGTTTTAAGCTAATGTTGGATGTCACATCAGTTAGTGAATACGTTTTGGATAATGTGGACATTAGGGTGTGCCACGAACTTAACCCGATAAATGGCTTATACTCAGCGATAATGAACACGCTTCTTGAGGTTATCTTGAGATGATTTCGGGGCTTTAGTGTCCCCGCGGCCCGGTCCTCGACCAGGCCTCCACCCCCAGGAAGCAGCCCGTGACAGCTGACTAACACCCAGGTACCTATTTTACTGCTAGGTAACAGGGGCATAGGGTGAAAGAAACTCTGTCCATTGTTTCTCGCCGGCGCCTGGGATCGAACCCAGGACCACAGGATCACAAGTCCAGTGTGCTGTCCGCTCGGCCGACCGGCTCCCTAATTTTAAATACAATATCAAGTCTACACGTCTATGGGTGGATCGGGTATTGCCGTACCCTGAAGGATTAATAGCCGTTAATAAAGCAATGGGGCAGAACAACTCTCCTATTACGTATACTTTTAATAAAACTTTATACAAAGCATATATATTGGGCACAGGTCAGCGCTCTATAACAATGGACCAACGGTGGAGGACTGTTATACCAGAACATTTATATATGATCATCCTTGATATGGAGGCAGTGTCTGGGGCATATAATCGTCACCCGCTTTATTTGGAAAACTGCGAGCTTAGTAAAGTATTAATATCGCAGAATAGCACTAATATTGTCAATATTGGGTGCGACTTCCCTCACAACTGCGCCAAGTTGTATTACACAGCATTACAAGCCTTAGGCTTGTGTGGCTAGAAGTAAAGTAATTCTAGTTTATGGGTCTATAACAGGTGTGATCAGCATTAACGCAGATCGTCGCGTTATTTGTGATACACAAGGATAAATATTAATATGAATTGTTTGGAAATAAATGAGGCAATCAGAAGTAATTTCTGATTGCCTACGTCCCTATCTGGGACGTTTCCTAGCTGATGACGTAGGAAAATAGCGGCAAAAATACATAAAAAAATAGACCTGTGGTGTTCATAATCAACACGCTGGAGTCTGGTTCTCGTAATAAAATAGGGCATTGGATAACATTCCATGTAAATAAGGATGAAGGTAGAAGCGAGATAATTATACTAGACAGCTACGCAAATACAACAATAGGAACATATTCAAGATATTTCGAAGAGTTTATGTCCTACTTCCAAGACTATGCCCTATATATTATGAAGAAAAGGATTCAATCCCTGAATAGTTACTTCTGTGGGAATTACGCCGTTTATTTTGCCTATCATTTTTCCAGACTAAGCTTAGAGGCAGCCCTGCTTCACTTTGATAAAGCATTTAAATATGGTCAATTTCGCAAGAACGATGAAGGAGTGTTGAAATTCAGTTATGCTCAGATGAAAATGCCCGTGTGTAAGCAAACATTCTGCTTAAAACGGTAATGGTGACGGGTGTGAAACGTTGTGTGACGAAGTTGGTTAGATGATAGTCTAACCATTTGTCACACACCATTTGACGGTGAGATGTCCCCACCGCTAACACAACCCGGTCTGACACCTAACTAATCGCCGTCATTGAACACCGACAACACGGCTGGATTGGGTGAGAGAAAAAGTTAAACGGTTCTTTACATAAAACAGACATTGTTTAAGAAAAAAATAATGTCTCCACTGCCAAACACAAAGCCGCCACCACCTGTTCCCTCCCTTTCCCCTCTTTCTCCTCTCCCATATCCATCTTAAGAGCCTAGTCTCCTACCCTCTCAGGTAGTGGGGGGAGCCCCCCCTCCCTCCTCAATATATCCATGCCAGGTAGGGGGGACCCTCCCTCCTCAACATAACCACATACTCGCGCATCAATCTATCTATCTACCTTTCCCCTCCTTCTCCCCTCCCATACACATCTTAAAAGCCTGGTCTCCTACCCTCTCAGGTAGGGGGTCCCCCTCCCTCCTCAACATATCCTTGCTAGGTAGGGGGGGGGGGCCCTCACTCCCTCCCTCCTCTACATACTCCCATCTATCTATCTACACACAGGATTAATTCTATGGCACATACTCATACATATTCATCTACTACTATTCCTCTCCTCTTCTCCTCCTCTGCCTTTACTCTCCCTACATGACCACATACAACCACATAGCCTCCCGCCCCCCACTCCAACACAACCCTCGGTCAAAGGCCCCGTGCACCCAGACGCCACGCGCCGACATGCGCCAAACACTTGGGGGAACCCCCCAGAACACTATGTGACTACAGACCTGTGCACCACCTGACCAGGTGAGCCTAATGGGCTCACCTGCTCAGGTTCTGCGCATGGTCGTAGTCACATATTTCACTACTATGGTGCTGTTTTTTCAAAAAAGCATGTTTTTTTTCCTGTCACAGGTGAGGCATGTATATAGCAAGTATATAAAAACACTTGCCTATTTGAATGCAACGTTGTGTCAAAATTTCATGGACATCGGTAAAGAGGTTTCGAAGATTTCCCTCACATGAAAAACACAGTTTAAAAAAACATGTTTTTCCCATCACAGACTTGATATCTATATAATATGTACATAAAAATCTGATCGGATGCGAATGGAACGTTGTGTGAAAATTTCAAAGCAATCGGTGAAGAACTTTCAGAGATTAGCGATTTTGAACAAACGAACATCTACATTTTTATTTATATAGATGATACCTGTCTTTAATGTGTCATTTGAAGGCCATTAATGTAACGTCAAGGTGGTAGTAGTACACTTAGTTCTTTGCTGAATAAATTGTTATTGTTGGAGAGAACTAACGGTCTTTATGTCAATAACCTTCCACCATTATTGTCCCACATATATTCTGCAATGTCAAACTCTTCATGTGATCTTTCAATGAAGGCCTACTTCTGGATTCGAACCTGACTCATAGCCTCAAACAACAAATTGAATTTGGTGTGAGAACTCCTGAACTACCCTGATTAATTGTATTTCTATTAGAGGAGGTCAACGACCAAGTAGATAAGAATTTCAACTTCATTGGAATCCTATGGTTTGCTCGCGCCCTTCTATGAATTCATCTTAAGGTACAAGCTGATCATATGCAGTTCATTCTGCTGAGTTCAACCTTCAATGTAATCTCGCACACCAAAAGTATGAACTGGAGACCTGAACATCACTCTACTCTAGCAGTAAGAACTGGAAAGGTCAACATCAGCACCTTACTCCAGTTGTAAGAACTGGTGACCAAAGCTTCACCATACTCCACGGGAAAGAACTGGAGAATAAAAAATCACCCTACTCAAGGGGGGTAAGACCTGGTGACCAGAACATCACCCAATTCCAGGGGTAATAGGTGTTGATCTGAAAATTAACATACTCCAGGGGGTAAGAACTGGAGACCTTAACATCATTCTACTCCAGGTTGGCCGTTTTTTTGGTTTTATAGTAAATCGTCAATTATATTTTCTGATTTTTGACTGTAGGGATAACATTCCTATCAACAATATTTTTCAGGACCCTTTCCTCCATTTTATGAGCTGTGGAAAAGAAGTTCCTGTGAAATAGTTTAATAGGGGATACAGGTGTTGTGTTAGTTGACTCTTCAGAGGTTGCATGGCGTTTCACTTTCCTTTTTATGATGTCTTCACGAAACCATTGGAGAAGCCGTTGTTGACTAGGACCTGCCTAACCCTATAGAGTTCTTCATCGACTTCCTTCCATCCTGAGCTGTGGCTGAGAGCACGGTCGACATAAGCATTGACAACACGCCTCTTGTTCCTGTCTGGGCAGTCACTGCTGGCATTGAGGCACATTCGTATGTTTGTTTTAAACAAACAAAGGAATGTTCCTCAATGCCAGCAGTGACTGCCCAAACAGGTCACACTGAGAAATCATTGATAGATACAGTGATAGCAGGTAGCTTGACATCTGCGAAGCACTACACATAAAAAAAAGTCAACACCAGCAATCAACAGCCAATTAACGCGCAACTATATTCTCCCTACTTCAAGACTCCGTACCAATAAAGAAGCATCAAGAGAAGTATGGGCCAATAGGCCCTTTGCAGATACTTCCATTCTTCCCTCTCATTTATCCAAATTATACCCATTGCACCGTGTTCTGTCATGTGTTGGTGCTGGCTAGGGTTCGAGTCTCCTGGTGGGAAAGTGTTCTAAAGTTGTATAACTTCACTTGCGTGTTTAGGCAAGTTCTGCATCAAGCATAGACACAGAGTTCTCCCATATTAACAGGGACTTGATGAAAAACGTAAGTGACCCCCTCCTTGCTCTAGTTGCCCTTGGGAGGTGGTAATCTTAGGGGTGTTTAAATACCCTGAAATTATCATCTCTTTTAGGGGTCGGAGCGTGGTGCAGTGGGTTAAAGGCGTACCTGTTATGCCAGTTGCTGGAAGGCTTCTGTGCTGGCTAAGGTTCGAGTCTCCTGGTGGGAAAGTGTTCTAAACTTATATATATATATATATATATATATATATATATATATATATATATATATATATATATATATATATATGTCGTACCTAGTAGCCAGAATGCACTTCTCAGCCTACTATGCAAGGCCCGATTTGCCTAATAAGCCAAGTTTTCATGAATTAATGTTTTTTCGACTACCTAACCTACCTAACCTAACCTAACCTAACTTTTTCGGCTACCTAACCTAACCTAACCTATAAAGATAGGTTAGGTTAGGTTAGGTAGGGATGGTTAGGTTCGGTCATATATCTACGTTAATTTTAACTCCAATAAAATAAAATTGACCTCATACATAATGAAATGGGTAGCTTTATCATTTCATAAGAAAAAAATTAGAGAAAATATATTAATTCAGGAAAACTTGGCTTATTAGGCAAATCGGGCCTTGCATAGTAGGCCGAGAAGTGCGTTCTGGCTACTAGGTACGACATATATATATATATATATATATATATATATATATATATATATATATATATATATATATATGTCGTACCTAATAGCCAGAACGCACTTCTCAGCCTACTATTCAAGGCCTGATTTGCCTAATAAGCCAAGTTTTCATGAATTAATGTTTTTTCGTCTACCTAACCTACCTAACCTAACCTAACCTAGCTTTTTTTGGCTACCTAACCTAACCTTACCTATAAATATAGGTTAGGTTAGGTTAGGTAGGGTTGGTTAGGTTCGGTCATATATCTACGTTAATTTTAACTCCAATAAAAAAAAATTGACCTCATACATAGAGAAAAGGGTTGGTTTATCATTTCATAAGAAAAAAATTATAGTAAATATATTAATTCAGGAAAACTTGGCTTATTAGGCAAATTGGGCCTTGCATAGTAGGCTGAAAAGTGCGTTCTGGCTACTAGGTACGACATATATATATATATATATATATATATATATATATATATATATATATATATATATATATATATATATATATATATTTATATATATATATAAGCCTATACTTGCATAAACCACAAGTGAAGATAAACAATCTTTGGACAACACCCACCAGTGGGACTCGAACCCAGAAAGCACAACTACCTTCCAGTAGCTGGCATAACTAGTATGCTTTAACCCACTACGCCATCAGACCTTACAAAAGAAGTAGATAGTTCGAGATATATATATCTCAAACATCTCTACCTCCCGAAGGCACCAGATGAGTGAGGGGTCAGTCTGCATTTTTCGTCAAGCCACTGTCAATGTGAGAGAACTCGTGTCCAGCTTATAAGCCTATACTTGCATAAACCTCAAGTGAAGATAAACAATCTTTGGACAACACCCACCAGTGGGACTCGAACCCAGAAAGCACAACTACCTTCCAGTAGCTGGCATAACTAGTATGCTTTAACCCACTACGCCATCAGACCTTACAAAAGAAGTAGATAGTTCGAGATATATATATCTCAAACATCTCTACCTCCCGAAGGCACCAGATGAGTGAGGGGTCAGTCTGCATTTTTCGTCAAGCCACTGTCAATGTGAGAGAACTCGTGTCCAGCTTATAAGCCTATACTTGCATAAACCACAAGTGAAGATAAACAATCTTTGGACAACACCCACCAGTGGGACTCGAACCCAGAAAGCACAACTACCTTCCAGTAGCTGGCATAACTAGTATGCTTTAACCCACTACGCCATCAGACCTTACAAAAGAAGTAGATAGTTCGAGATATATATATCTCAAACATCTCTACCTCCCGAAGGCACCAGATGAGTGAGGGGTCAGTCTGCATTTTTCGTCAAGCCACTGTCAATGTGAGAGAACTCGTGTCCAGCTTATAAGCCTATACTTGCATAAACCACAAGTGAAGATAAACAATCTTTGGACAACACCCACCAGTGGGACTCGAACCCAGAAAGCACAACTACCTTCCAGTAGCTGGCATAACTAGTATGCTTTAACCCACTACGCCATCAGACCTTACAAAAGAAGTAGATAGTTCGAGATATAGAAGGTAGTTGTGCTTTCTGGGTTCGAGTCCCACTGGTGGGTGTTGTCCAAAGATTGTTTATCTTCACTTGTGGTTTATGCAAGTATAGGCTTATAAGCTGGACACGAGTTCTCTCACATTGACAGTGGCTTGACGAAAAATGCAGACTGACCCCTCACTCATCTGGTGCCTTCGGGAGGTAGAGATGTTTGAGATATATATATCTCGAACTATCTACTTCTTTTGTAAGGTCTGATGGCGTAGTGGGTTAAAGCATACTAGTTATGCCAGCTACTGGAAGGTAGTTGTGCTTTCTGGGTTCGAGTCCCACTGGTGGGTGTTGTCCAAAGATTGTTTATCTTCACTTGTGGTTTATGCAAGTATAGGCTTATAAGCTGGACACGAGTTCTCTCACATTGACAGTGGCTTGACGAAAAATGCAGACTGACCCCTCACTCATCTGGTGCCTTCGGGAGGTAGAGATGTTTGAGATATATATATCTCGAACTATCTACTTCTTTTGTAAGGTCTGATGGCGTAGTGGGTTAAAGCATACTAGTCATGCCAGCTACTGAAGGTAGTTGTGCTTTCTGGGTTCGAGTCCCACTGGTGGGTGTTGTCCAAAGATTGTTTATCTTCACTTGTGGTTTATGCAAGTATAGGCTTATAAGCTGGACACGAGTTCTCTCACATTGACAGTGGCTTGACGAAAAATGCAGACTGACCCCTCACTCATCTGGTGCCTTCGGGAGGTAGAGATGTTTGAGATATATATATCTCGAACTATCTACTTCTTTTGTAAGGTCTGATGGCGTAGTGGGTTAAAGCATACTAGTTATGCCAGCTACTGGAAGGTAGTTGTGCTTTCTGGGTTCGAGTCCCACTGGTGGGTGTTGTCCAAAGATTGTTTATCTTCACTTGTGGTTTATGCAAGTATAGGCTTATAAGCTGGACACGAGTTCTCTCACATTGACAGTGGCTTGACGAAAAATGCAGACTGACCCCTCACTCATCTGGTGCCTTCGGGAGGTAGAGATGTTTGAGATATATATATCTCGAACTATCTACTTCTTTTGTAAGGTCTGATGGCGTAGTGGGTTAAAGCATACTAGTTATGCCAGCTACTGGAAGGTAGTTGTGCTTTCTGGGTTCGAGTCCCACTGGTGGGTGTTGTCCAAAGATTGTTTATCTTCACTTGTGGTTTATGCAAGTATAGGCTTATAAGCTGGACACGAGTTCTCTCACATTGACAGTGGCTTGACGAAAAATGCAGACTGACCCCTCACTCATCTGGTGCCTTCGGGAGGTAGAGATGTTTGAGATATATATATCTCGAACTATCTACTTCTTTTGTAAGGTCTGATGGCGTAGTGGGTTAAAGCATACTAGTTATGCCAGCTACTGGAAGGTAGTTGTGCTTTCTGGGTTCGAGTCCCACTGGTGGGTGTTGTCCAAAGATTGTTTATCTTCACTTGTGGTTTATGCAAGTATAGGCTTATAAGCTGGACACGAGTTCTCTCACATTGACAGTGGCTTGACGAAAAATGCAGACTGACCCCTCACTCATCTGGTGCCTTCGGGAGGTAGAGATGTTTGAGATATATATATCTCGAACTATCTACTTCTTTTGTAAGGTCTGATGGCGAAGTGGGTTAAAGCATACTAGTTATGCCAGCTACTGGAAGGTAGTTGTGCTTTCTGGGTTCGAGTCCCACTGGTGGGTGTTGTCCAAAGATTGTTTATCTTCACTTGTGGTTTATGCAAGTATAGGCTTATAAGCTGGACACGAGTTCTCTCACATTGACAGTGGCTTGACGAAAAATGCAGACTGACCCCTCACTCATCTGGTGCCTTCGGGAGGTAGAGATGTTTGAGATATATATATCTCGAACTATCTACTTCTTTTGTAAGGTCTGATGGCGTAGTGGGTTAAAGCATACTAGTTATGCCAGCTACTGGAAGGTAGTTGTGCTTTCTGGGTTCGAGTCCCACTGGTGGGTGTTGTCCAAAGATTGTTTATCTTCACTTGTGGTTTATGCAAGTATAGGCTTATAAGCTGGACACGAGTTCTCTCACATTGACAGTGGCTTGACGAAAAATGCAGACTGACCCCTCACTCATCTGGTGCCTTCGGGAGGTAGAGATGTTTGAGATATATATATCTCGAACTATCTACTTCTTTTGTAAGGTCTGATGGCGTAGTGGGTTAAAGCATACTAGTTATGCCAGCTACTGGAAGGTAGTTGTGCTTTCTGGGTTCGAGTCCCACTGGTGGGTGTTGTCCAAAGATTGTTTATCTTCACTTGTGGTTTATGCAAGTATAGGCTTATAAGCTGGACACGAGTTCTCTCACATTGACAGTGGCTTGACGAAAAATGCAGACTGACCCCTCACTCATCTGGTGCCTTCGGGAGGTAGAGATGTTTGAGATATATATATCTCGAACTATCTACTTCTTTTGTAAGGTCTGATGGCGTAGTGGGTTAAAGCATACTAGTTATGCCAGCTACTGGAAGGTAGTTGTGCTTTCTGGGTTCGAGTCCCACTGGTGGGTGTTGTCCAAAGATTGTTTATCTTCACTTGTGGTTTATGCAAGTATAGGCTTATAAGCTGGACACGAGTTCTCTCACATTGACAGTGGCTTGACGAAAAATGCAGACTGACCCCTCACTCATCTGGTGCCTTCGGGAGGTAGAGATGTTTGAGATATATATATCTCGAACTATCTACTTCTTTTGTAAGGTCTGATGGCGTAGTGGGTTAAAGCATACTAGTTATGCCAGCTACTGGAAGGTAGTTGTGCTTTCTGGGTTCGAGTCCCACTGGTGGGTGTTGTCCAAAGATTGTTTATCTTCACTTGTGGTTTATGCAAGTATAGGCTTATAAGCTGGACACGAGTTCTCTCACATTGACAGTGGCTTGACGAAAAATGCAGACTGACCCCTCACTCATCTGGTGCCTTCGGGAGGTAGAGATGTTTGAGATATATATATCTCGAACTATCTACATCTTTTGTAAGGTCTGATGGCGTAGTGGGTTAAAGCATACTAGTTATGCCAGCTACTGGAAGGTAGTTGTGCTTTCTGGGTTCGAGTCCCACTGGTGGGTGTTGTCCAAAGATTATATATATATATATATATATATATATATATATATATATATATATATATATATATATATATATATATATATATATATATATATATATATATATATATATATATATATATATATATATGTCGTACCTAGTAGCCAGAACGCACTTCTCAGCCTACTATGCAAGGCCCGATTTGCCTAATAAGCCAAGTTTTCATGAATTAATTGTTTTTCGACTACCTAACCTACCTAACCAAACCTAACCTAACTTTTTCTGCTACCTAACCTAACCTAACCTATAAAAATAGGTTAGGTTAGGTTAGGTAGGGTTGGTTAGGTTCGGTCATATATCTACGTTAATTTTAACTCCAATAAAAAAAAATTTACCTCAAACATAATGAAATGGGCAGCTTTATCATTTCATAAGAAAAAAATTTGAGAAAATATATTAATTCAGGAAAACTTGGCTTATTAGGCAAATCGGGCCTTGCAAAGTAGGCTGAGAAGTGCGTTCTGGCTACTAGGTACGACATATATATATATAAATATATATATATATATATATATATATATATATATATATATATATATATATATATATATAAATATATATATATATATATATATATATATATATATATATATATATATATATATATGTATAAATATATATATATATATATATATGTCGTACCTAGTAGCCAGAACGCACTTCTCAGCCTACTATGCAAGGCCAAATTTGCCTAATAAGCAAAGTTTTCCTGAATTAATATATTTTCTCTAATTTTTTTCTTAAGAAATGATAAAGCTACCCGTTTTATTATGTATGAGGTCAATTTTTTTTTATTGGAGTTAAAATTAACGTAGATATATGACCGAACCTAACCAACCCTACCTAACCTAACCTAACCTATATTTATAGGTAAGGTTAGGTTAGGTAGCCAAAAAAAGCTAGGTTAGGTTAGGTTAGGTAGGTTAGGTAGACGAAAAAACATTAATTCATGAAAACTTGGCTTATTAGGCAAATCGGGCCTTGAATAGTAGGCTGAGAAGTGCGTTCTGGCTATTAGGTACGACATATATATATATATATATATATATATATATATATATATATATATATATATATATATATATATATATATATATATATATATGTCGTACCTAGTAGCCAGAACGCACTTCTCAGCCTACTATGCAAGGCCCGATTTGCCTAATAAGCCAAGTTTTCCTGAATTAATATATTTTCTCAATGTTTTTTCTTATGAAATGATAAAGCTACCTATTTCATTATGTATGAGGTCAATTTTTTTTATTGTAGTTAAAATTAACGTAGATATATGACCGAACCTAACCAACCCTACCTAACCTAACCTAACCTATCTTTATAGGTTAGGTTAGGTTAGGTAGCCGAAAAAGCTAGGTTTGGTTAGGTTAGGTAGGTTAGGTAGTCGAAAAACAATTAATTCATGAAAACTTGGCTTATTAGGCAAATCGGGCCTTGCATATATATGTCGTACCTTGTAGCCAGAACGCACTTCTCAGCCTACTATGCAAGGACCGATTTGCCTAATAAGCCAAGTTTTCCTGAATTAATATATTTTCTCTAATTTTTTTCTTATGAAATGATAAAGCTACCCATTTCATTATGTATGAGGTCAATTTTTTTATATTGGAGTTAAAATTAACGTAGATATATGACCGAACCTAACCAACCCTACCTAACCTAACCTAACCTATCTTTATAGGTTAGGTTAGGTTAGGTAGCCGAAAAAAGATAGGTTAGGTTAGGTTAGGTAGGTTAGGTAGTCGAAAAACAATTAATTCATGAAAACTTGGCTTATTAGGCAAATCGGGCCTTGCAAAGTAGGCTGAGAAGGGCGTTCTGGCTACTAGGTACGACATATATATATATATATATATATATATATATATATATATATATATATATATATATATATATATATATATATATATATATATATATATATATATATATATATATATAACTAAAAACTCACACCCCAGAAGTGACTCGAACCCATACTCCCAGGAGCAACGCGACTGGTATGTACAAGACGCCTTAATCCACTTGACCATCACGACCGGACAAAATGAGGTGATAGCCTAAGCTATTTGAACCACCCCACCGCCGGCACTCGGATAGTAATCTTGGGCATAGCATTTTACCAAATCACCTCAATCTTTGGGGCACACGTGAGGAACACAAATGCGAACAAGCCTGAATGGTCCCCAGGTGAGGGGACCATTCCCCTCCAGGGGAATGGGGACCCTCAGGTGAGGGGACCCCCCAGGTGAGGGGACCAGGTGAGGGGAAATGAGGTGATAGCTTAGGCTATCACCTCATTTTGTCCGGTCGTGATGGTCAAGTGGATTAAGGCGTCTTGTACATACCAGTTGCGTTGCTCCTGGGAGTATGGGTTCGAGTCACTTCTGGGGTGTGAGTTTTCAGTTGCATATTGTCCTGGGGACCATTCAGGCTTGTTCGCATATATATATATATATATATATATATATATATATATATATATATATATATATATATATATATATATATATATATATATATATATATATGTCGTACCTAGTAGCCAGAACGCACTTCTCAGCCTACTATGCAAGGCCCAATTTGCCTAATAAGCCAAGTTTTCATGAATTAATTGTTTTTCGACTACCTAACCTACCTAACCTAACCTAACCTATCTTTTTCGGCTACCTAACCTAACCTAACGGTAGGGTTGGTTAGGTTTGGTCATATATCTACGTTAATTTTACCTCCCATAAAAAAAATGGCCTCATACATAATGAAATGGGTAGCTTTATCATTTCATAAGAAAAAAGTTAGAGAAAATATAATAATTGAAGAAAACTTGGCTTATTAGGCAAATCGGGCCTTGCATAGTAGGCCGAGAAGTGCATTCTGGCTACTAGACACGACATATATATATATATATATATATATATATATATATATATATATATATATATATATATATATATATTGTGACGGAGTTCCCCCCCTTATAATTCTCCCACGCCTGCAGTAAGAGTCATGTCTACTTTTCCCAAGCGTTCTCTACGTTGCAGGCTACAATTTGATATATGGGAGAGAGTGGAGTGTTCTCGGAGAGCCGAGAAATTTGTGAAATAGTAATATTTTGGCCTGTGGTATAGTCCCTTTAGGGAGCCAAGATGGCGCTTGCCTCCCTGATCTCCCGCCAAAACCGTGTGACGTCAGTGGCACCGGATTGGTCACCGACAGCAATGTGGCACCGGGAGCCAATGAAAACCTCCCGTAGTAAAAGTGACGTCACGAAGAAAGGGGGTCTGGCCCGCGAGCCGGGCTGGCGCCAGCAGTCGGACACGACACGTCATAGAGGTCGGACGTGCGACGGTTGGTCCTGTCAGTTGGACAGTTGTTTCCCGCTCCCGTGGATTTACGCGTCACCTGAAGTCCGCCAGTACTCTGAGAAGTCTTCCCTAGTTCATGTGTTGAACCAGAAGAGGGAATTGACGGTTATTTGAGCAACAAGTGCTCCAGTCAGGTACTGTGCAAGAAGCAGTGAAGCCGTGCAGTGACGTATGTGACGTCTGTGGCAATTCACCAGTTCGTGACAGCGTAGTGGCTGACAGAGCCACTGGGTAGCTGAGGAAGAGAGGACTATTTGGGGAAACCGGACGACTGTAGCTGAGACGTATGCGACAGCCGTTGCTGGGAGAAGACAACGGCCAGGAGACCGACTCCAACCTTCAAGAAGTCAAGAAGGAGGACGGACCTGCAGTGAGGAGGCACGGAGACGACGCGGTAAACGGTGGGACGACGAGAGGCTCTGGTAGGACACGACGACGTGTAGTGTGGGGGCGTTCCCGACACGAGGTCCAGGAGCTACATCTCGACTCTCATCGGAGGATAGGGTGAAGTAGGTGTTTCTAGTTCCCTCCCCATTCCCCTTTAGTTAGCTATGTTATTTGGCTATATTATCTAGCCTGAGGATTTTATATGTCGTGAGCAAGTCTCACCCATGTCACGATAAAGCACCAGTGTGCTAGACAGTACTATCAAGAGTACTTGTAATATTCATGTTGATTATTGGTGTGTACAGGCACCAGGAACAAGTGATTAATTTACTGTGTTGTGTATATCTTTCTATAGATTTTGATGTGAACGTATAGTGGTAAATTATATATAATATTATGCCAGTATCTGAAAGTTAGGCTGTGTGCCCAGAAATCATTTATTTTCCATGTATTGATATTTGATGTGTCTACATTATATATGCTATGTTCATGCAGTGATAAGTTGTTTGTGAGTACAGTGAATTATTGCGTTATCGCCCACGAGAGAAAGTACTGAAAACTTCAGTGTTAATAGTTCATAATATATTGCTGAGTGAAGAACAATGTAAAGCCATTGCAGTGAGTCATTATAGCATTGATTGTAGAAAAGACTGTTTGAGCCTGAGTACAGTGTAACTAAGTAATACGGTCTATTTGTGCCAGTATCGAGTGTGCGAGTTTCTAGTAATATTGGAGAATTTAAAGAAACAGCGCGCGTGAATCTAGAAAACAAGCAAAGCTTCCGCGCGTAGGCCATGCGATCAGCTGTTCTTGACACTTGATGAGGGGGGGAGATGTTGCCTCCTTGTGATCGCATAATATCTGTGGGAATTATCGGCCACGTCAGGATCAGTTGATTTATTGATTATTGTTTGGCCTTTGTGACATCTTTCATACATTTTAAGTAAAATACAAAACTATCTTTGTGTTTATATCATCCCCTCCATTGATCTTGTGGCTATACTATACCTGTAAGCATAGAGTGATAACAATAAGTACCTGCCTGATTCCTGATCTTTGAGTGTGACCTTGCCAAGGCTACCACTGAATACACCTGTCCACTGATGGTGTTACTGGCCACCTAAAACACCAGTTGGCGACCTTGTAGTTAACCGTAGAGCCCTATTGTTGGGGAGGGCACACGACAGTCGATGTGAACGAGTCGTGTTCTCACTCTTTCTTAATAAGAGGCCGTTAAGATTGACTGGGAGACTCTCCTGGCGTGCAGTGGTGCCGTGAGGATCGAGGGAAGACCCGCAGGGCTACGGTGAGTGATCTTGAGCATAACTATTGCTCACCCCAGACTAGAGAGAAGAGAGGTGAAACCCCAACAATATATATATATATATATATATATATATATATATATATATATATATATATATATATATATACATATATATTTATATATATATATATATATATATATATATATATATATATATATATATATATATATATATATATATATAATAAGAGTCGAAAAACAATTATTTCATGAAAACTTGGCTTATTAGGCAAATCGGGCCTTGCATAGTAGGCCGAGAAGTGTGTTCTGGCTACTAGGTACGACATATATATATATATATATATATATATGTCGTACCTAGTAGCCAGAACTCACTTCTCAGCCTACTATTCAAGGCCCGATTTGCCTAATAAGCCAAGTTTTCCTGAATTAATATATTTACTATAATTTTTTTCTTATGAAATGATAAAGCAACCCTTTTCTCTATGTATGAGGTCAATTTTTTTTTATTGGAGTTAAAATTAACGTAGATATATGACCGAACCTAACCAACCCTACCTAACCTAACCTAACCTATATTTATAGGTAAGGTTAGGTTAGGTAGCCAAAAAAAGCTAGGTTAGGTTAGGTTAGGTAGGTTAGGTAGACGAAAAAACATTAATTCATGAAAACTTGGCTTATTAGGCAAATCGGGCCTTGAATAGTAGGCTGAGAAGTGCGTTCTGGCTATTAGGTACGACATATATATATATATATATATATATATATATATATATATATATATATATATATATATATATATATATATTGTGACGATAATCTCCTTCAAGAGATTGAGCCTGCTCTTCCCTCCATAATTACGTCTTCACAATTATATAAAAAGACTATGGAAGAAATGTCCAACAACGACAACAACACCAGCAAGGCTTGCCAGGGTGAGCAAAACGTATGCAGCCAGCCACCTGTTCGAACTCCAACCACCAAACTACCCGTTGATCGCTACGGCTCCGCTGATTGGTCGCCGGTCTGGCTGCACCTGCCTCGCCCCCCCCTATACTACCTGATGTCTGGGGTCGCCCCAACATCAGTCCTCAGAATGTTCAGTGCTTTCGTGGCCATCACACCTCCCAGCTAGACTCTAGCGTGTACTGAGAGAGGTGGTGGCTTTAAGCCAATATTCCAGCACCTCCCACTTAACTTGTGTATTGCACTTCTTGTTATTTTGCCTTAACGTAACTTTTCATTGTGTCATTTAAGTATTCTTATTATTTTGATTGATTTTATTATACATATTTGTTTGTCCATATTTTCATGTTTTGATTTATTTAACGTAATTAAAATTTCATTGTTAAAGTTTTACTTGTGTTTTGTGTGTCTTCTCCTTACCTTACCACAGACGAAGTTCCAGTTTTTCTATTTTTTTTTTATAACTATGTGACGAGGCCATACCCCTAGCCTTAAACAGCCGAACACCAACGCGTTACCGTCACAAGTTATATGGGGGCCTGTCCTAGGAGCTTCACTCAGGTACTGGTGCTAAGTGGTAATTTATGGTAAGCGTATTTAACTTTGTTAACGTAGCTTTACTATTTTTCATTCAATTTCATTTTTTATAAGGTGCGGTGTATTGTGCATTACGAGAGTAACATATAGTGAAGGTGAGACAACTTTGGATTACGTGGTGACTGTAGGCCGCAGTCATACTCTTAATTGGTCATCTCTCCCTCCTTGTTATTACTCGTATTTACCATCTATGTCCCTTGAATATTTCTCATTCTGACAGATCATCATATTGGTACCCTGGTACTGTGGTCTGCCCCGGGTCAAGAGTACCCAATCTTCTGCAATCTGACTGTAGGAGGACAAAGAGGGCCATAGTTCCTCTAGCTCGAACTTTAGTTGCTGAATTGGGACCTCAGCAGCAGTTCTCGTCACCAGTTGACACCTCGCACCCCTACACGTCAGTCAGGGATGATGATACATACAACGGTAGGGAATTAGCTTATTTTTTCAGAGCACAAAAGTTCGCTAATTCTGTAAGTATCATATTAAATTCAGTAGGAAAAACTTGCTTTATGTCCTATAGAGACTTGGCAAGGTATGCCTACATCCTTGGACTACCAATTTTACTTTTGAAGCATTTAACTGTTTCATTTGTTTTCGAAACTTTGTTTCATTTGTTAGTAGGATTTTCTTGCCCTTATTCTCTTACATGAGTACCGGGTACAAGATTTCCTGCGCCCTTGATTTAATTTAATCGTTTAATATCTTTCACTTAACGTTAATTGTTAAAGATCACACAGGATAGGTGCCAGTTGCCACGTTGTCCTGTTTCTGACATTTCATTATTGAACATTCGTGTACCTTTATTTGCTAATTTCACCATGTTTCGTCTCCAAACTTTCCGTGCAAATCCAGCAGGTGAAATAGGGACTTTAAGTCGTGCCAAGAGGACTGAACTACAAACTCTTGCACATGAGTATCAACTAGAAGTTCCCTACCAAGCCAACAAAAATGACCTACACAACCTGTTGCTGGATTACTATTTAGAGCAAGGTAAGATAGACTCTGAAACTCATGAAACTTACTATATTGCAGATAAAACTGATTTGGCAACGCTGAAACTCAAACTAGAGCTGGCCAAGATTGAACGTGAGCAGCAAAGGGAAGCCCGTGAACAGCAAAGGGAAGCAGCTGACATACGAAGGGAAGAGATCGCCCTCAAGGAACGTGAGTTGGCAATGCTCCGTGAACGTGAACGAGTACAGCTTGAAACACTCCAGGAGCGGGAACGCTTACAGCTTGAAACCAAACAACGCGAGTTGGAAATACAACGCGAACATGACAAGCAACAAGCGACTCTGGCTCTTGAGTGTCGTCAACGGGAATACACGTTGGAAACTTCACACCTCGCTCAACGCCAGCAAGCTACTGCCAATCTTCCCGTCAGTTTTAATATATCACATGCAAGTAAGTTAATGCCATCCTTTGTAGAAGCAGAAGTTGATGTTTTTTTCACCACCTTTGAAACCCTTGCTAATCAACTCAGTTGGCCTGTCGACCAATGGGCCACACTTCTCAGAGTCCATCTTACAGGTAGAGCTGCAGTCACACTCAGTACTTTGGCGTCTGAGAATGACTACTACACTCTGAAACAAGCAGTGTTAGACGCCTACCTCCTCTCTACTGAAAGTTATAGAAGGAAATTCCGTGACCACCTGAAGGCAAGTACCACTACCTTCCTCGAGTTTGCTAACACGAAACGGAGGTATTTCATGAAATGGCTGGAAGCAGCACATGTCTCTACTTTTACAGAACTCGTCAACCTGATGCTTGTTGAAGAATTCTTGAGACGTGTGCCGCCTCCTGTCCGCCTCTACTTAGCAGATAAAGAAGAAACCGACTACCTGAAGTGTGCTAAGTCGGCTGACACTTACAGCCTCATCCACCGGCTGACACCTGAACCATCCTCCAGTAAGAAGTCGTGGTACAGTTACGAGAAGGTGAGCCCCGATCAAGCTGGTTCACAACTGTACTGCAAGTATTGTAGACTCTATGGACATACCATAGACAAGTGTGGTAAGTCTCAATACAAGGGAACCACTGACCAACAACGACCCAAACCAACTCCTCCTAAGTCCGGTAAGCCTGTGATGAATGTTGGTGTTGATGTTAATGATCTTTCTCTTTTCAGTAACCACCTGTATACTGGAACTGTCTCTGCCAACGGTTCAAATCCGGAGGGACGTTTCAAATTGAAGATCTTGAGGGACACAGCGGCTCTACAATCGATCATCTTGAAGTCGGCTGTGCCCAACATAGTCTACACCGGGGAAACAGTCTTCATCACTGACCTCACTGCTACCACTCCATACCCTCTCGCCAGAGTCCACCTGGATTGTCCCTACGTGAACGGGGAAGTCCAAGTCGCCGTCAGGGAAAAGCCTTTTCCCATGCCTGGAGTGCAACTTCTCCTAGGCAACGACTTGGCAGAAGACCTGCAACCGACCAACCTGATCGTCATGGACAAACCCCAGGTGTGTAACTCTGTGCCAATAAATCCTATTCTTGAGTATGTTCCAGCAGAGGTTCAAGAGAGTGATGAAGTTTCTCCTCCGGTTCTCGTGACCACCCGTGCACAAGCCGCACGTCCACAGCCAGCTGACTCTACTGCTACCGCTGTCCCTCAAGACCCTCAGAAACTACCCCCGCATCTGACCAAGTTGGAGTTCCGTAAGTTGCAGAGGGAAGATCTTACTTTAACACCATTGTTTTTCCAGGCTGAGACTCAACCCGACAGTATTCCTGGGTTCTTCCTAGAGAACGACTTGCTCTACCGCAGATATAGACCCAGTAAACTGAAGGAGGAGGACGATTGGGCCAACACCGAACAACTTGTGATTCCCACCAGCCTGCGGCCCACTATTCTACACCTGGCCCACGGAGCATTCTCCCACTACGGCTTCAACAAGACTTACCATGGGATTCGTCAAGACTACTACTGGCCAGGTATGGTAAACAACGTCAAACAGTACGTAAAACAGTGTCATACATGTCAGATGGCAGGCAAACCGAACGTCTCCATTCCCAGAGCACCACTGATTCCCATACAGGTGCCTGCGGAACCTTTCCACAGACTCATAATAGACTGTGTTGGTCCTTTACCTCGGACCAGTTCAGGTAACGCCTACCTCCTAACCATCCTGTGTCCTACCACCAGATTTCCCATAGCAGTTCCAGTGAAGAACATCACGGCTGCTACGGTTATCAAACATCTACTGAAGATCTTCACTCAATACGGATTTCCCAGGGAGATTCAAAGTGACTGTGGCACCAACTTCACCAGTGATCTCTTCAAAAGGACACTGGAGGAGTTCAACATCAAACAGGTATTGTCCAGCCCCTATCATCCTGCTTCACAGGGTTCTCTTGAACGTAGTCATCAGACCATCAAAGCACTCTTGAAAAAGTTTTGTAGTGAAACCTCAAAGGATTGGGATAAGCAGATTGACCTAATAATGTGTATTTTCAGAAGTCTCCCCAATGAGTCCCTAGGAGTATCTCCTTATGAGATGCTCTACGGCCGTAAGTGCCGTACTCCCCTTAAGGCTTTCAAAGACTCTCTCAGAGATGCCACCTTCAGTGAGCATCAGAATGTGCCCCAGTTTCTTCAAAACCTTCAACACATTCTAGAGAGAGTCCACCGCTTTGCCCATGATAATCTATTGAAAGCCCAGGTGAGAATGAAGACTCATTACGACCAGACCAGCAAAGTAAGAAAATTCAAGCCGGGAGACTTCGTCCTTGCCTATTTCCCTATCCCAGGTTCACCTTTACAAAACAGATTTTCAGGACCCTACTGCGTCAAAGAGTGCAGGAATAATAATAATTATGTGATAGAGACTCCAGATAGGCGGCGGAAGACCCAGCTGTGCCACGTCAACCTCCTGAAGCAATATAATGGTACTCCTCCCACTGTCTTGATTAATTGTTCTACCTTCACAGAACCCTACATCCACAGTGAGACCATCCCGGCTTCTTCTCCCGAAAGCACTGACAAGGAGTCGGCGCTTTCTAATTCCAAAATCCTTAATGATCTTCCCAAATGCTTTCAGGATAATACTCGTGCTCCTATGCCCTCTTCTAATTCCACTCTCACCTCGTCAGATAAACCCTTCATCCTCCATGTCGACGCTAGGGGTACCGACGTTGGTGGTGTCGTGATGCAGCAACGAGGCGAGAAGAATTCACCTGTCAGCGACTACTGCTACAAGGAACGACGGAACAATTGGCAAGGAGCTACTCTTCCTCATCCTGAAGCTTCAGCACTTCACTCCACACCTGAAAAGTGCTCGGTCCACCATCAATACGGACCACACCACCCTACACCTCCTGCAGCACGCCCACTTCTCATCTCAACGTCTTCTACTATGGGCTTGCTAACTGCAGAAATTCAACCTGGAGACACGCTATACCAAGAGTCTGACAACATCTTAGCCCATGATCTCTCCAGAGTTTATGAAGTAGAAGCAACTCCATCTAATACTCCACCACATAACGACGTACTTCTTCCAGAACCGCAGGCTTCGGGGGAGAGTTGTGACGATAATCTCCTTCAAGAGATTGAGCCTGCTCTTCCCTCCATAATTACGTCTTCACAATTATATAAAAAGACTATGGAAGAAATGTCCAACAACGACAACAACACCAGCAAGGCTTGCCAGGGTGAGCAAAACGTATGCAGCCAGCCACCTGTTCGAACTCCAACCACCAAACTACCCGTTGATCGCTACGGCTCCGCTGATTGGTCGCCGGTCTGGCTGCACCTGCCTCGCCCCCCCCTATACTACCTGATGTCTGGGGTCGCCCCAACATCAGTCCTCAGAATGTTCAGTGCTTTCGTGGCCATCACACCTCCCAGCTAGACTCTAGCGTGTACTGAGAGAGGTGGTGGCTTTAAGCCAATATTCCAGCACCTCCCACTTAACTTGTGTATTGCACTTCTTGTTATTTTGCCTTAACGTAACTTTTCATTGTGTCATTTAAGTATTCTTATTATTTTGATTGATTTTATTATACATATTTGTTTGTCCATATTTTCATGTTTTGATTTATTTAACGTAATTAAAATTTCATTGTTAAAGTTTTACTTGTGTTTTGTGTGTCTTCTCCTTACCTTACCACAGACGAAGTTCCAGTTTTTCTATTTTTTTTTTATAACTATGTGACGAGGCCATACCCCTAGCCTTAAACAGCCGAACACCAACGCGTTACCATCACAATATATATATATATGTCGTACCTAATAGCCAGAACGCACTTCTCAGCCTACTATGCAAGGCCCGATTTGCCTAATAAGCCAAGTTTTCATGAATTAATGTTTTTTCGACTACCTAACCTAACCTAACTTTTTCGGCTACCTAACCAAACCTAACCTATAAAGATAGGTTAGGTTAGGTTAGGTAGGGTTGGTTAGGTTCGGTCATATATCTACGTTAATTTTAACTGCAATAAAAAAAAATGACCTCATACAAAATGAAATGGGTAGCTTTATCATTTCATAAGAAAAAAATAGAGAAAATATATTAATTCATGAAAACTTGGCTTATTAGGCAAATCAGGCCTTGCATAGTAGGCTGAGAAGTGCGTTCTGGCTACTAGGTACGACATATATATATATATATATATATATATATATATATATATATATATATATATATATGTCGTACCTAGTAGCCAGAACTCACTTCTCAGCCTACTATTCAAGGCCCGATTTGCCTAATAAGCCAAGTTCTCCTGAATTATTATATTTACTATAATTTTTTTCTTATGAAATGATAAAGCTACCCTTTTCACTATGTATGAGGTCAATTTTTTTTATTGGAGTTAAAATTAACGTAGATATATGACCGAACCTAACCAACCCTACCTAACCTAACCTAACCTATATATATAGGTAAGGTTAGGTTAGGTAGCCAAAAAAAGCTAGGTTAGGTTAGGTAGGTTAGGTAGGTTAGGTAGACGAAAAAACATTAATTCATGAAACTTGGCTTATTAGGCAAATCGGGCCTTGCATAGTAGGCTGAGAAGTGAGTTCTGGCTACTAGGTACGACATATATATATATATATATATATATATATATATATATATATATATATATATATATATATATATATGTCGTACCTAGTAGCCAGAACTCACTTCTCAGCCTACTATGCAAGGCCCGATTTGCCTAATAAGCCAAGTTTCATGAATTAATGTTTTTTCGTCTACCTAACCTACCTAACCTAACCTAACCTAGCTTTTTTTGGCTACCTAACCTAACCTTACCTATATATATAGGTTAGGTTAGGTTAGGTAGGGTTGGTTAGGTTCGGTCATATATCTACGTTAATTTTAACTCCAATAAAAAAAATTGACCTCATACATAGTGAAAAGGGTAGCTTTATCATTTCATAAGAAAAAAATTATAGTAAATATAATAATTCAGGAGAACTTGGCTTATTAGGCAAATCGGGCCTTGAATAGTAGGCTGAGAAGTGAGTTCTGGCTACTAGGTACGACATATATATATATATATATATATATATATATATATATATATATATATATATATATATATATATATATATGTCGTACCTAGTAGCCAGAACGCACGCTGAGAAGTGAGTTCTGGCTACTAGGTACGACATATATATATATATATATATATATATATATATATATATATATATGTCGTACCTAGTAGCCAGAACGCACTTCTCAGCCTACTATGCAAGGCCAGATTTGCCTAATAGGCCAAGTTTTCATGAATTAATTGTTTTTCGACTACCTAACCTACCTAACCTAACCTAACCTACCTAACCTAACCTAACCTAACTTTTTCGGCTACCTAACCTAACCTAACCTATAAAGATAGGTTAGGTTAGGTTAGGTAGGGTTGGTTAGGTTCGGGCATATATCTACGTTAATTTTAACTCCAATAAAAAAAAATTCACCTTATACATAATGAAATGGGTAGCTCTATCATTTCATAAGAAAAAAAATAGAGAAAATATATTAATTCAGGAAAACTCTGCTTATTAGGCAAATCGGGCCTTGAATAGCAGGCCTAGAAGTGCATTCTGGCTACTAGGTACGACATATATATATATATATATATATATATGTCGTACCTAGTAGCCAGAACACACTTCTCAGCCTACTATGCAAGGCCCAATTTGCCTAATAAGCCAAGTTTTCATGAATTAATTGTTTTTCGACTACCTAACCTACCTAACCTAACCTAACCTAACTTTTTCGGCTACCTAACCTAACCTAAGCTATGGAGATAGGTTAGGTTAGGTTAGGTAGGGTTGGTTAGGTTCGGTCATATATCTATGATAATTTTAACTCCAATAAAAAAAAATTTTCCTCATACATAATGAAATGGGTAGCTTTATCATTTCATAAGAAAAAAAATTGAGAAAATATATTAATTCAGGAAAACTTGGCTTATTAGGCAAATCGGGCCTTGCATAGTAGGCCGAGAAGTGGATTCTGGCTACTAGGTACGACATATATGTATATATATATATATATATATATATATATATATATATATATATATATATATATATATATATATATATATATATATATATATATATATATATTAGTATATTTTGGTAGCAGTCTTTCCTGTAGACATATATTATTAAATATGACCGAAAAAGTAAGATTAATAATTCTAACACGAATTTTCTCAATCTTTCGTACATTACGCTTCACTGTTGGAGGTAAATCAAAAATCAATTCTCCAAAATTCATTTTTATTTCTAGTCTGACGCGACACGGGCGCGTTTCGTAAAACTTATTACATTTTCAAAGACTTTAGTTCACAAATACACAACTGAATAGAACTTACGTATCTCCGATTTTATATCTACATTTGAGTGAGGTGGATGGGGTGATGTGGCATTAACACAAGACAGAACAAAATGTGGTATTAATAGGGTATTAATTTCATCAACACAAGACAGAACAAGAGTATTAATAGGGTATTAATTTCATCAACACAAGGCAGAACACGAAGCAATGGATATTGAATAGAAGTGTTTGTAGAAAGCCTATTGGTTCATATTTCTTGATGCTCCTATATTGGAGCGGAGTCTTCAGGTGGGTAGAATATAGTTGTGCAATAATTGGCTGTTGATTGCTGGTGTTGACTTCTTGATGTGTAGTGCCTCGCAAACGTCAAGCCGCCTGCTATCGCTATATCTATCGATGATTTCTGTGTTGTTTACTAGGATTTCTCTGGCGATGGTTTGGTTGTGGGAAGAGATTATATGTTCCTTAATGGAGCCCTGTTGCTTATGCATCGTTAAACGCCTAGAAAGAGATGTTGTTGTCTTGCCTATATACTGGTTTTTTTGGAGCTTACAGTTCCCAAGTGGGCATTTGAAGGCATAGACGACGTTAGTCTCTTTTAAAGCGTTCTGTTTTGTGTCTGGAGAGTTTCTCATGAGTAGGCTGGCCGTTTTTCTGGTTTTATAGTAAATCGTCAGTTGTATCCTCTGATTTTTGTCTGTAGGGATAACGTTTCTATTAACAATATCTTTCAGGACCCTTTCCTCCGTTTTATGTGCTGTGGAAAAGAAGTTCCTGTAAAATAGTCTAATTGGGGGTATAGGTGTTGTGTTAGTTGTCTCTTCAGAGGTTGCATGGCTTTTCACTTTCCTTCTTATGATGTCTTCGACGAAACCATTGGAGAAAGGGTCCTGAAAGATATTGTTAATAGAAACGTTACCCCTACAGACAAAAATCAGAGGATACAACTGACGATTTACTATAAAACCAGAAAAACGGCCAGCCTACTCATGAGAAACTCTCCAGACACAAAACAGAACGCTTTAAAAGAGACTAACGTCGTCTATGCCTTCAAATGCCCACTTGGGGACTGTAAGCTCCAAAAAAACCAGTATATAGGCAAGACAACAACATCTCTTTCTAGGCGTTTAACGATGCATAAGCAACAGGGCTCCATTAAGGAACATATAATCTCTTCCCACAACCAAACCATCGCCAGAGAAATCCTAGTAAACAACACAGAAATCATCGATAGATATAGCGATAGCAGGCGGCTTGACGTTTGCGAGGCACTACACATCAAGAAGTCAACACCAGCAATCAACAGCCAATTATTGCACAACTATATTCTACCCACCTCAAGACTCCGCTCCAATATAGAAGCATCAAGAAATATGAACCAATAGGCTTTCTACAAACACTTCTATTCAATATCCATTGCTTCGTGTTCTGCCTTGTGTTGATGAAATTAATACCCTATTAATACTCTTGTTCTGTCTTGTGTTGATGAAATTAATACCCTATTAATACCACATTTTGTTCTGTCTTGTGTTAATGCCACATCACCCCATCCACCTCACTCAAATGTAGATATAAAATCGGAGATACGTAAGTTCTATTCAGTTGTGTATTTGTGAACTAAAGTCTTTGAAAATGTAATAAGTTTTACGAAACGCGCCCGTGTCGCGTCAGACTAGAAATAAAAATGAATTTTGGAGAATTGATTTTTGATTTACCTCCAACAGTGAAGCGTAATGTACGAAAGATTGAGAAAATTCGTGTTAGAATTATTAATCTTACTTTTTCGGTGATATTTAATAATATATATATATATATATATATATATATATATATATATATATATATATATATATATATATATATATATATATATATATATATATATATATATATATATATATATGGAAGGGAGTACCACCTCTAGCTGGAAGAAGGGGGACCCATAGCCTCGGAGGAAACCACGCATAACGCATTAGAGGGACTGTTTAGATCCCCTCCAATACAGATATTGGAGGGGATGTATATATATATATATATATATATATATATATATATATATATATATATATATATATATATATATATATATATATATATATATATATATATATATATATATATATATATATATATATATATATATATATGTCGTACCTAGTAGCCAGAACGCACTTCTTAGCCTACTATGCCTTTTATGGGATACTGTGTCAAAGGCTTTTCGACAGTCCAAAAAAATACAGTCCGCTGATCCTTCTCTTTCTTGCTTAATCTTTGTCACCTGATCGTAGAATACTATTAAGCCTGTAAGGCAAGATTTACCCTCCCTGAAACCATGTTGATGGGTTGTCACGAAGTCTCTTCTCTAGAGATGTGTTACTAGGTTTTTCTCACAATCTTCATCACCTTGCATGGTATACAAGTTAAGGACACTGGCCTGTAGTTCAGTGCCTCTTGTCTGTCACCCTATTTTGTATATTGGGAATACATTAGCCGTCTTCCATATTTCTGGTAGGTCTCCCGTTTACAGTGACCTACTATACACTATGGAGAGTGGTAGGCAAAGTGCTCCTGCACACTCTTTTATTACCCACGGGGAGATTCCGTCCAGCCCAACAGCTTTTCTCACGTCCAGCTCCAATAGGTGCTTCTTGACCTCATCTCTTGTAATTTCGAACCTTTCCAAGGTCGCCTGGTTTACTGCCTCTTCTCCTAGCGCTGTGACTTCTTGTTCTATTGTAAAGACCTCCTAGAACCATTTTGTTGAGTTCCTCACACACCTCTTTGTCAATCTCTGTGTACCTGTCTTCACTCATTAAAGTTTCATTACCTGTTCCTTCACTGTTAGTCCTCCTCCTGATGTGACTATGTAGTAGCTTTGGTTCGGTCTTTGCTTTATTAGCTATATCATTTCCATACCTTTTCTTAGCTGCTCTTCTCACACTAACATACTCGTTCCTGGTTCTCTGGTATCTCTCTACTTTCTGGTGTTCTGTTATTACCGAAGTTCCTCCATGCCCTTTTGTTCAGCTCCTTTGCTTTCCCTATTAAACCACGGATTCTTCTTTTTCTTCTCTGTTTTTTCCTGTCGGGCTGGGACAAACCTGCATGCAGGCTCCTGACAATTTTGGGTGACATAGTCCTTCACGTCTTGTACAGACTTGGTTCTGAGTTCTGTGTCCCATTGTATATTCCCTTAGGATTTTATTCATCTCCTCATAGTTTCCCTTTTGGTACGCCAGCCCTTTGTTTCCCAGTTCTTTTTTGGGGAAGATAATTCTTGCTCAACCAGGTACTCAAAGCTCAATACACTATGATCACTCATTCCCAAATGAGCTTCCTAACTTAAGTTTCCTATATCCGACTCATTTAGGGTAAATATCTGATCGAGAATGGCTGGTTCATCCTCTCCTCTCATTCTTGTCGGTTCCTTGACGTGTTGACTTAGAAAGTTTCTTGTTGCCACGTCCAGCAGCTTAGCTCCCCATGTGTCTGGTCTTCCATGTGGGCCTCTGTTTCCCCAATCTATCTTCCCATGGTTGAAGTTTCCCATGATTAGTAGACTGGATCCAGTCCTGCTAGCCACAGAAGCTGCTTTCTCTATTATATTGATGGTGGCCAAGTTATTTCTATCATATTCCTGTCTGGGTCTTCTGTCGTTTGGTGGGGGGTTATATATATCTACGACTATAATTTTCTGTCCTCCAGTTGCTATGGTGCTTGACATGTAGTCACTGAAATATTCACAGTTCTGAATTACCATCTCTTTAAAACTCCAACCTTTTCTTATCAGCAAAGCTACACCAAAGCTAGTTGTGTGTGTGTGTGTACTCACCAAATTGTGCTTACGGGGGTTGAGCTTTGGCTCTTTGGGTCCGCCTCTCAACTGTAAATCAACTAGTGCACAGATTCCTGAGCCTACTTGGCTCTATCATATCTACATTTGAAACTGTGTATGGAGTCAGCCTCCACCACATCTCTACCTAATGCATTCCACCTGTTAACTACTCTGACACTGAAAAAGTTCTTTCTAACGTCCCTGTGGCTCATTTAGGTACTCAGTTTCCACCTGTGTCCCCTTGTTCGCGTACCCCCAGTGTTGAATAGTTTATCCTTGTCTACCCTATCAATTCCCCTGAGGATTTTGTAGGTAGTGATCATGTCCCCCCTTACTCTTCTGTCTTCCAGTGTCGTAAGGTGCATTTCCCGCAGTCTTTCCTCGTAACTCATGCCTCTTAGTTCTATGACCAGTCTAGTGGCATACCTCTGAACTTTTTCCAGCTTCGTCTTGTGCTTGACAAGGTGCGGGCTCCATGCTGGGTCCGCATACTCCAGGATTGGTCTTACATATGTGGTGTACAAGATTCTAAACGATTTCTTACACAGGTTCCTGAGGACTGTTCTGATTTTAGCCAGCCTTGCATATGCCGCAGACGTAATTTTTTTATGTGGGCTTCAGGAGACAGGTTTGGTGTGATATCAATTCCTAGGTCTTTCTCTTTTTCCGTTTCATTAAGTACTTCATCTCCTATTCTGTATCTTGTATCTGGCCTCCTGTTTCCACCGCCTAGTTTCATTACTTTGCATTTACTCGGGTTAAACTTTAACAGCCATTTGTTGGACCATTCATTCAGTAAGTCTAGGTCTTCCTATAGCCTCCTACTATCATCCTCTGTTTCAATCCTCCTCATAATTTTTGCATCAGTCGGCAAACATTGAGAGAAACGATTCTATACCCTCTGGGAGATCATTTACATATATCAGAAACAGTATTGGTCCAAGGACTGACCCCTGCGGGACTCCACTTGTGACGTCACGCCAATCCGAGACCTCACCCCTCACAGTGACTCGTTGTCTTCTCTTACTTAGGTACTTCCGTATCCGACGGAGTACCTTCCCTTTCACTCCAGCCTGCATCTCCAGCTTTCTCATTAGCTTCTTGTGTGGTACTGTATCAAAGGCTTTTTGACAATCTAAAAATATGCAGTTCGCTCACCCCTCTCTTTCTTGCCTGATTTTTGTTGCCCTGTCGTAGAATTCAATTAATCCTGTGAGGCAGGACCTGCCATCCCTGAACCCATGTTGATGCTGTGTAACAAAGTTCTTTCGCACCAGATGTTCCACTAGCTTTCTTTGCAAAATCTTCTCCATCAGCTTGCATGGTATGCAGGTTAGGGACACTGGCCTGTAGTTTAGTGCATCCTGCCTATCCTCTTGTATATTGTATATTGGAACTACGTTAGCTGCCTTCTAAATTTCTGGCAGTTCCCCTGTTGCCAGATGATTTGTTATACACTATGGAGAGTGGTAGGCACAGTTACTTCTGCTTCCTTCCTTCAGTATCCAAGGGGAGATTCTATCTGGGCCTATAGCCTTTGTCACATCCAACTCTAGTAAACACTTCCTTTACTTCACCAGCTGGTAATCTCAAACTCTTCTAGTGGTTTCTGGTTAAGCTATTCCCTCTCTAATCTCTGGAATCTCTCCTTGCTCTACTGTGAAGACCTCCTGGAATTTCTTATTCAGTTCCTCACACACTTCCTTGTCGCTTGCAGTGAATCCTGCTGCCCCTATCCTTATATTCATAACCTGTTCCTTTACTGTTGTTTTTCTCCTGATGTGGACTATGCAGCAACTTTAGGCTGAGTCCTTGCCTTGCTTGCGATGTCATTTTCGTATTGTCTTTCTGCCTCTCTTCTCATCCTGACATATTCATTCCTGGCACTCTGGTATCTTTCTCTGCTCTCCAGTGTCCTGTTGTTCCTATAGTTTCTCCATGCCTTATTACTTTGCTGCTTAGCTAGCCTACATCTCTGATTAAACCATGGGTTTCTCATCTTCATTTCATTGGTTTCCTTTTGGACTGGGACAAACTTGTTCGCTGCTTCCTTGCACTTGTGCGTGATGAAGTCCATCATGTCTTGGGCCGTCTTTCCCCTGAGCTCTGTTTCCCATGTTATATCCGTTAGGAATTTTCCTAACTCCTCATAGTCTCCTTTCGGAATGCCAGTTTTTTGTTTTCAGTCCCCCTCCTCGAGTTCAATAACCCTTCCTCAACCAGATACTCAAACGCTACTACACTGTGGTCGCTCATTGCTACTGCAGCCTCATAGCCGATTTCCCTTATGTCGGAGTCGTTCAGAGTGAAGACTAGGTTGAGCCTCGCTGGTTCATTGTTTCCTCTCATCCTAGTGGGTTCCCTGACATGTTGGCTTAGAAAATTTCTTGTCGCCACCTCCGTTAGTTTGGCTCTCCATGGATCCTCTCCTCCATCCGGTTCCTTGTTCTCCCAATCTATCTTTCTGTGATTGAAGTCTTCCATGATGAGCAGATGGGATCTATTTCTACAGGCAGCAGAGGCTGCCTTCTCAATTATAGTGTTAACTGCCATGTTGTTGTTGTCATACTCTTGCCTTGGTCTTCTGTCATTTGGTGGAGGGTTATATATCACTGCTACTACTACTTTTGGTCCTCCCAATGTTATGGTGCCTGTTATGTAGTCTCTGAATCCCTCGCAGCCCGGGATGACCATCTCCTTGAAGCTCCATTCCTTTCTCATTAGTATAGATACTTCACCTCCTCCACATCCTTCCCTCTCTTTCCTTATTACAATGTAGTTCTGGGGAAACACCGCATTCGTTACGATACCTGAGAGTTTTGTTTCTGTGAGTTCGATTACATCTGGGTTCACTTCTTGTCTTCTTGTGTTCTTTCCTGTAGTTCACTTGCCTTGCTAGTGATCCCATCTATGTTCGAGTACATCACCTTGAAGCTGACTTTCTTCTGTCCTTTCTCATATCCCTTTGCTTCTCCTGAAGCAGGGATACTGGGAGGGACCGGGATGGGGGGCCTATGAAGGGGGACCTGGGGGTTCTGGGGTGTGCAGGGGCTGGGAGGATCTGGTACGGGAGGGTGGTGTAGGAGGGAGGGTTTGGGGGGGTTGGGGAGAAAAGAGGGCTTGGGGGTGGGTGACCGGGGGAGGCTAGGGGGGATGGGTGATAGGGGGAGGCTTTGGAGAGTTTTGAAGAATGGGAGGCTTGGGGGGATATGGGGGAAGGGAGGGCTTGGTGGAATGAGGGAGAATGGAAGGCTTGGGGGTGTCATGAAAGGAAGGAGGGCTTGGGAGGGGAGGTTGGGGGATAGGGAGTGCCGAGGGGGATGAGGAAAAAGGGAGGGCTGAGGAGAGTGGGGGAAGGGAGGGCTCACGAGGGTGGAGGATACTGGAGGGTTTAGGGGAGGCGGGGAAGAATGGAGGGCTTGGGGGTCGGGGAGAAGGGAGGGCTTGGGGGGGGGGGGGTGGGGGGAGACGGGAGATAATGGGGAGGGGGGAAGGTAGGGCATCTATTGGGTGGAGGATGGGGGAGGTGCTTCTCTCACTGTGTCTGTTGAGTCGCTTGTGGAGGGTTCCCCGCTCCCCTCTGGGATTGTAGGGCTCGGGGTTATGGCTCCCTGATTCCTTTCTTTCTCCCTGCGCTCCCTCCTCGCAGCTGCTGCCCTCTCTCTCTCATCCCTTGTCAGATCCCTCTGCTGGAATACCTTTTTGAACCTCTGAACGTTTGCTAGTCTTCTCTTCCTTGCTAGTAAGTCCTCTTTTGTTCTCTCGCTCTTGAACACCACCTTTATCACAAGGTCTCTGTCCTTGTTGCACCGTCCAACCCTGAAAACCTTTTCAATATCTTGGTCTGCCCTCTCCATCTTTATCCCTTTAAGGATTTCATTAACTTCATTTTTGTCCTTGTCTCTCCTTTCCACTCGTCCGGTCCCTGTTTGCTCCTTAATGCCTACTATTATTACTGCTCTTTTTCACTTTATCATCTGGCTCGTACATCTAGCTGCTTCCTGAGAAGAAGTCACTTCTATGGCTTCCTTCCACTTCCTCCCTTCCAAGGGAGCCGGTCGGCCGAGCGGACAGCACGCTGGATTTGTGTTCCTGTGGTCCTGGGTTCGATCCCAGGCGCCGGCGAGAAACAATGGGCAGAGTTTCTTTCACCCTATGCCCCTGTTACCTAGCAGTAAAATAGGTACCTAGGTGTTAGTCAGCTGTCACGGGCTGCTTCCTGGGGGTGGAGGCCTGGTCGAGGACCGGGCCGCGGGGACACTAAAAAGCCCCGAAATCATCTCAAGATAACCTCAAGATGGCAACTTCCCTAACTGCAGAAGCTTAAAAAGAGCTTCAGGGTTCTTTTTAAGCATTTCTGCAAATGAGTGCTGTTGTGTAATCCCCTCAACAGTAGCGTCACCAACTTTCTGAGGGATGGTCTGTGTCTGGTAATGGGGAGGAGTCTCCTTCAGGCTTCTTATTTCCTCTTTTGCTGCCCTCAGTTCATCCTGCTGGTTGGCTATCATCTCCCTCATTACCCTCAGTCCTTCACTGAATTCCTCCCACATGTGCTGGAGTGTTCCCCTAATCCAGGCTTCCTGTTCCTCTCCATCCTCTGAGTATGCCCCTTCCATGTTTGTCTCCCTTCAATTGCTTCCCCGAGTTGGTATCTTATCTCTCGTCATGCTTTCTTACTATGAGAGAGATAGAGTGGAGGAGAGAGAGAGGGGGGGAGAGAGAAGTGTGTGTGTGTGTGTGTGTGTGTGTGTGTGTGTGTGTGTGTGTGTGTGTGTGTGTGTGTGTGTGTGTGTGTGTGTGTGTGTGTGTGTGTGTGTGTGTGTGTGTGTGTGTGTACTCACCTAGTTGTACTCACCTAGTTGTGCTTGCGGGGGTTGAGCTCTGGCTCTTTGGTCCCGCCTCTCAACTGTCAATCAACAGGTGTACAGGTTCCTGAGCCTATTGGGCTCTATCATATCTACACTTGAAACTGTGTATGGAGTCAGCCTCCACCACATCACTTCCTAATTCATTCCATTTGTCAACCACTCTGACACTAAAAAAGTTCTTTCTAATATCTCTGTGGCTCATTTGGGCACTCAGTTTCCACCTGTGTCCCCTAGTGCGTGTGCCCCTTGTGTTAAACAGCCTGTCTTTATCAACCCTGTCAATTCCCTTGAGGATCTTGAATGTGGTGATCATGTCCCCCCTAACTCTTCTGTCTTCCAACGAAGTGAGGTTTAATTCCCGTAATCTCTCCTTGTAGCTCATACCTCTCAGCTCGGGTACTAGTCTGGTGGCAAACCTTTGAACCTTTTCCATTTTAGTCTTATGCTTGACTAGATATGGACTCCATGCTGGTGCCGCATACTCCAGGATTGGTCTGATATGTGGTATATAATGTTCTGAAAGATTCCTTACACAAGTTTCTAAAGGCCGTTCTTATGTTAGCCAACCTGGCATATGCTGCTGCTGTTATCCTCTTGATATGAGCATCAGGGGACAGGTCTGGCGTGATATCAACCCCCAGGTCTTTCTCTCTCTCGGACTCTTGAAGTATTTCATCTCCCAAGTGATACCTTGTATCTGGTCTCCTGCTTCCTACCCCTATCTTCATTACATTACATTTGCTTGGATTAAACTCTAACAGCCATTTGTTCGACCATTCCTGCAGCTTGTCCAGGTCTCCTTGAAGCCTCAAGCTGTCCTCCTCTGTCTTAATCCTTCTCATAATTTTGGCATCGTCAGCAAACATTAAGAGGAATGAGTCTATACCCTCTGGGAGATCATTTACGTATATCAGAAACAGGATAGGTCCAAGTACAGAGCCCTGTGGGACTCCACTGGTGACTTCACGCCAGTCTGAGGTCTCACCCCTCACTGTAACTCTCTGCTTCCTATTGTTTAGGTACTCCCTTATCCACTGGAGCGCCCTACCAGTTACTCCTGCCTGTTTCTCTAGCTTATGCATCAACCTTTTATGGGAAACTGTGTCAAAGGCTTTCCGACAGTCCAAAAAAATGCAGTCCGCCCATCCTTCTCTTTCTTGCTTAATCTTTGTCACCTGATCGTAGAATTCTATTAAGCCTGTAAGGCAAGATTTACCCTCCCTGAACCCATGTTGATGTGTTGTCACGAAGTCGCTTCTATCCAGATGTGTTACTAGGTTTTTCTCACAATCTTCTCCATCACCTTGCATGGTATACAAGTTAAGGACACCGGGCCTGTAGTTCAGTACCTCCTCTCTGTCACCCTTTTTGCATATTGGGACTACATTAGCAGTCTTCCACATTTCTGGTAGGTCTCCCGTTTCCAGTGATCTACTATACACTATGGAGAGTGGAAAGCAAAGTGTTCCTGCACACTCTTTCAATACCCATGGTGAGATTCCATCCGGCCCAACAGCTTTTCACACGTCCAGCTCCAATAGGTGCTTCTTGACCTCATCTCTTGTAATTTCGAACCTATCCAAGGTCACCTGGTTTGCTGCCACCTCTCTTAGCGCCGTGACCTCCCCCTGTTCGATTGTAAGAACCTCCTGGAACCTTTTGTTGAGTTCTTCACACACCTCTCTGTCATTCTCAGTGTACCTGTCCTCGCCCACCCTAAGTTTCATCACCTGTTCCTTCACTGTTGTCTTCTTCCTAATGTGACTATGTAGTAGCTTTGGTTCGGTCTTGGCTTTATTAGCTATATCATTTTCATATCTTTTCTCAGCTGCTCTTCTCACACTAACATACTCGTTCCTGGTTCTCTGGTATCTCTCTCTACTTTCTGGTGTTCTGTTATTACAGAAATTATTAGCAAGCTCCGTGGTGTAGTGGTAAGACACTCGCCTGGCGTTCCGCGAGCGCTATGTCATGGGTTCGTATCCTGGCCGGGGAGGATTTACTGGGCGCAATTCCTTAACTGTAGCCTCTGTTTAACGCAACAGTAAAATGTGTACTTGGATGAAAAAACGATTCTTCGCGGCAGGGGATCGTATTCCAGGGACCTGCCCGAAACGCTACGCGTACTAGTGGCTGTACAAGAATGTAACAACTCTTGTATATATCTCAAAAAAAAAAAAAAAAAAAAAAAAAGTTTCTCTGTGCCCTTTTGTTCAGCTCCTTTGCTTTCATACATTCCCTATTAAACCACAGATTCTTCTTTTGCTTCTCTTTTTTTTTTCCTGTCGAGCTGGGACAAACCTGCTTACAGCCTCCTGACACTTTTGGGTGACATAGTCCATCATGTCTTGCATGGAATTGGTTCTGAGTTCTGTGTCCCAATGTATATCCCTTAGGAATGTATTCATCTCATAGTTTCCCTTTTGGATCGCCAGCCCTTTGTTTCCCAGTTCTTTTTTGGAGGTGATAATACCTAGCTCAACCAGGTACTCAAAGCTCAATACACTATGATCAGTCACTCCCATGGGGACTTCCAACCTAACTTCCCTTATATACGACTCATTTAGGGTAAATATCAGATCAAGCAAGGCTGGTTCATCCCCTCCTCTGATTCTTGTCGGGCCCTTGACGTGTTGACTTAGAAAGTTTCTTGTTGCCACATCCAGCAGCTTAGCTCTCCATGTGTCTGGTCCTTCATGTGGGTCTCTGTTCCCCCAATCTATTTTCTCATGGTTGAAGTCTCTCATGATTAGTAGTCTGGATCCATGCCTGCTAGCCACAGAAGCTGCTCTCTCCATTATATTGATGGTGGCCAAGTTGTTTCTATCATATTCCTGTCTGGGTCTTCTGTCGTTCGGTGGGGGGTTATATATAACTACTACTATAATTGTCTGTCCTCCAGTTGCTATGGTGCCTCATATGCAGTCACTGAAACCTTCACAGTTCTGAATTACCACCTCTTCAAAACTCCAACCTTTTCTTATCAGCAAAGCTACACCACCTCCTCCTCCTCTCCCTTCTCTCTCTCTCTTTCCTCACTACATAGTAGTCTTGTGGAAACACTGCGTTTGTTATGGTATTCGATAGCTTTGTTTCTGTGAGTGCTATCACGTCTGGGTTTTCTTCTAGTGCCCATTTTCCGAGTTCACTTGTTTTATTCGTAATCCCATCTATGTGTGTGTGTGTGTGTGTGTGTGTGTGTGTGTGTGTGTGTGTGTGTGTGTGTGTGTGTGTGTGTGTGTGTGTGTGTGTGTGTGTGTGTGTGTGTGTGTGTGTGTGTACTCACCTAGTTGTGCTTGCGGGGGTTGAGCTCTGGCTCTTTGGTCCCGCCTCTCAACTGTCAATCAACAGGTGTACAGGTTCCTGAGCCTATTGGGCTCTATCATATCTACACTTGAAACTGTGTATGGAGTCAGCCTCCACCACATCACTTCCTAATGCATTCCATTTGTCAACCACTCTGACACTAAAAAAGTTCTTTCTAATATCTCTGTGGCTCATTTGGGCACTCAGTTTCCACCTGTGTCCCCTAGTGCGTGTGCCCCTTGTGTTAAACAGCCTGTCTTTATCAACCCTGTCAATTCCCTTGTGGATCTTGAATGTGGTGATCATGTCCCCCCTAACTCTTCTGTCTTCCAACGAAGTGAGGTTTAATTCCCGTAGTCTCTCCTCGTAGCTCATGCCTCTCAGCTCGGGTACTAGTCTGGTGGCAAACCTTTGAACCTTTTCCATTTTAGTCTTATGCTTGACTAGATATGGACTCCATGCTGGTGCCGCATACTACAGGATTGGTCTGATATGTGGTATATAATGTTCTGAAAGATTCCTTACACAAGTTTCTAAAGGCCGTTCTTATGTTAGCCAACCTGGCATATGCTGCTGCTGTTATCCTCTTGATATGAGCTTCAGGGGACAAGTCTGGCGTGATATCAACACCAGGTCTTTCTCTCTCTCGGACTCTTGAAGTATTTCATCTCCCAAGTGATACCTTGTATCTGGTCTCCTGCTTCCTACCCCTATCTTCATTACATTACATTTGCTTGGATTAAACTCTAACAGCCATTTGTTCGACCATTCCTGCAGCTTGTCCAGGTCTCCTTGAAGCCTCAAGCTGTCCTCCTCTGTCTTAATCCTTCTCATAATTTTGGCGTCGTCAGCAAACATTGAGAGGAATGAGTCTATACCCTCTGGGAGATCATTTACGTATATCAGAAACAGGATAGGTCCAAGTACAGAGCCCTGTGGGACTCCACTGGTGACTTCACGCCAGTCTGAGGTCTCACCCCTCACTGTAACTCTCTGCTTCCTATTGTTTAGGTACTCCCTTATCCACTGGAGCGCCCTACCAGTTACTCCTGCCTGTTTCTCTAGCTTATGCATCAACCTTTTATGGGAAACTGTGTCAAAGGCTTTCCGACAGTCCAAAAAAATGCAGTCCGCCCATCCTTCTCTTTCTTGCTTAATCTTTGTCACCTGATCGTACAATTCTATTAAGCCTGTAAGGCAAGATTTACCCTCCCTGAACCCATGTTGATGTGTTGTCACGAAGTCGCTTCTCTCCTGATGTGTTACTAGGTTTTTCTCACAATCTTCTCCATCACCTTGCATGGTATAC
This sequence comes from Procambarus clarkii, assembly GCF_040958095.1. NCBI lineage: Eukaryota > Metazoa > Arthropoda > Malacostraca > Decapoda > Cambaridae > Procambarus > Procambarus clarkii. Next base: position 8,650,546 of record NC_091190.1, on the reverse strand, counting down.
AAGTTAAGGACACCGGGCCTGTAGTTCAGTGCCTCTTGTCTGTCACCCTTTTTGCATATTGGGACTACATTAGCAGTCTTCCACATTTCTGGTAGGTCTCCCGTTTCCAGTGATCTACTATACACTATGGAGAGTGGAAAGCAAAGTGTTCATGCACACTCTTTCAATACCCATGGTGAGATTCCATCCGGCCCAACAGCTTTTCTCACGTCCAGCTCCAATAGGTGCTTCTTGACCTCATCTCTTGTAATTTCGAACCTTTCCAAGGTCGCCTGGTTTGCTGCCACCTCTCTTAGCACCGTGACCTCTCCCTGTTCTATTGTAAAAACCTCCTGGAACCTTTTGTTGAGTTCTTCACGCACCTCTCTGTCATTCTCAGTGTACCTGTCCTCGCCCGTCCTAAGTTTCATCACCTGTTCCTTCACTGTTGTTTTCCTCCTGATGTGACTATGTAGTAGCTTTGGTTCGGTCTTGGCTTTATTAGCTATATAATTTTCATACCTTTTCTCAGCTGCTCTTCTCACACTAACATACTCGTTCCTGGTTCTCTGGTATCTCTCTCTACTTTCTGGTGTTCTGTTATTACAGAAGTTTCTCTGTGCCCTTTTGTTCAGCTCCTTTGCTTTCATACATTCCCTATTAAACCACAGATTCTTCTTTTGCTTCTCTTTTTTTTTCCTGTCGGGCTGGGACAAACCTGCTTACAGCCTCCTGACACTTTTGGGTGACATAGTCCATCATGTCTTGTATGGAATTGGTTCTGAATTCTGTGTCCCAATGTATATCCCTTAGGAATTTATTCATCTCATAGTTTCCCTTTTGGTTCGCCAGCCCTTTGTTTCCCAGTTCTTTTTTGGAGGTGATAATACCTAGCTCAACCAGGTACTCAAAGCTCAATACACTATGATCACTCATTCCCATGGGGACTTCCAACCTAACTTCCCTTATATACGACTCATTTAGGGTAAATATCAGATCAAGCAAGGCTGGTTCATTCTCTCCTCTGATTCTTGTCGGGCCCTTGACGTGTTGACTTAGAAAGTTTCTTGTTGCCACATCCAGCAGCTTAGCTCTCCATGTGTCTGGTCCTTCATGTGGGTCTCTGTTCCCCCAATCTATTTTCTCATGGTTGAAGTCTCCCATGATTAGTAGTCTGGATCCGGTCCTGCTAGCCACAGAAGCTGCTCTCTCCATTATATTGATGGTGGCCAAATTGTTTCTATCATATTCCTGTCTGGGTCTTCTGTCGTTTGGTGGGGGGTTATATATAACTACTACTATAATTGTCTGTCCTCCAGTTGCTATGGTGCCTGACATGTAGTCACTGAAACCTTCACAGTTCTGAATTACCATCTCTTCAAAACTCCAACCTTTTCTTATCAGCAAAGCTACACCACCTCCACCTCCTCTCCCTTCTCTCTCTCTCTTTCCTCACTACATAGTAGTCTTGTGGAAACACTGCGTTTGTTATGGTATTCGTTAGCTTTGTTTCTGTGAGTGCTATCACATCTGGGTTTTCTTCTAGTGCCCATTTTCCGAGTTCACTTGTTTTATTCGTAATCCCATCTATGTGTGTGTGTGTGTGTGTGTGTGTGTGTGTGTGTGTGTACTCACCTAGTTGTGCTTGCGGGGGTTGAGCTCTGGCTCTTTGGTCCCGCCTCTCAACTGTCAATCAACAGGTGTACAGGTTCCTGAGCCTATTGGGCTCTATCATATCTACACTTGAAACTGTGTATGGAGTCAGCCTCCACCACATCACTTCCTAATGCATTCCATTTGTCAACCACTCTGACACTAAATCAGTTCTTTCTAATATCTCTGTGGCTCATTTGGGCACTCAGTTTCCACCTGTGTCCCCTAGTGCGTGTGCCCCTTGTGTTAAACAGCCTGTCTTTATCAACCCTGTCAATTCCCTTGAGGATCTTGAATGTGGTGATCATGTCCCCCCTAACTCTTCTGTCTTCCAACGAAGTGAGGTTTAATTCCCGTAGTCTCTCCTCGTAGCTCATGCCTCTCAGCTCGGGTACTAGTCTGGTGGCAAACCTTTGAACCTTTTCCATTTTAGTCTTATGCTTGACTAGATATGGACTCCATGCTGGTGCCGCATACTACAGGATTGGTCTGATATGTGGTATATAATGTTCTGAAAGATTCCTTACACAAGTTTCTAAAGGCCGTTCTTATGTTAGCCAACCTGGCATATGCTGCTGCTGTTATCCTCTTGATATGAGCATCAGGGGACAGGTCTGGCGTGATATCAACCCCCAGGTCTTTCTCTCTCTCGGACTCTTGAAGTATTTCATCTCCCAAGTGATACCTTGTATCTGGTCTCCTGCTTCCTACCCCTATCTTCATTACATTACATTTGCTTGGATTAAACTCTAACAGCCATTTGTTCGACCATTCCTGCAGCTTGTCCAGGTCTCCTTGAAGCCTCAAGCTGTCCTCCTCTGTCTTAATCCTTCTCATAATTTTGGCGTCGTCAGCAAACATTGAGAGGAATGAGTCTATACCCTCTGGGAGATCATTTACGTATATCAGAAACAGGATAGGTCCAAGTACAGAGCCCTGTGGGACTCCACTGGTGACTTCACGCCAGTCTGAGGTCTCACCCCTCACTGTAACTCTCTGCTTCCTATTGTTTAGGTACTCCCTTATCCACTGGAGCGCCCTACCAGTTACTCCTGCCTGTTTCTCTAGCTTATGCATCAACCTTTTATGGGAAACTGTGTCAAAGGCTTTCCGACAGTCCAAAAAAATGCAGTCCGCCCATCCTTCTCTTTCTTGCTTAATCTTTGTCACCTGATCGTACAATTCTATTAAGCCTGTAAGGCAAGATTTACTCTCCCTGAACCCATGTTGATGTGTTGTCACGAAGTCGCTTCTCTCCTGATGTGTTACTAGGTTTTTCTCACAATCTTCTCCATCACCTTGCATGGTATACAAGTTAAGGACACCGGGCCTGTAGTTCAGTGCCTCTTGTCTGTCACCCTTTTTGCATATTGGGACTACATTAGCAGTCTTCCACATTTCTGGTAGGTCTCCCGTTTCCAGTGATCTACTATACACTATGGAGAGTGGAAAGCAAAGTGTTCATGCACACTCTTTCAATACCCATGGTGAGATTCCATCCGGCCCAACAGCTTTTCTCACGTCCAGCTCCAATAGGTGCTTCTTGACCTCATCTCTTGTAATTTCGAACCTTTCCAAGGTCGCCTGGTTTGCTGCCACCTCTCTTAGCACCGTGACCTCTCCCTGTTCTATTGTAAAAACCTCCTGGAACCTTTTGTTGAGTTCTTCACGCACCTCTCTGTCATTCTCAGTGTACCTGTCCTCGCCCGTCCTAAGTTTCATCACCTGTTCCTTCACTGTTGTTTTCCTCCTGATGTGACTATGTAGTAGCTTTGGTTCGGTCTTGGCTTTATTAGCTATATAATTTTCATACCTTTTCTCAGCTGCTCTTCTCACACTAACATACTCATTCCTGGTTCTCTGGTATCTCTCTCTACTTTCTGGTGTTCTGTTATTACAGAAGTTTCTCTGTGCCCTTTTGTTCAGCTCCTTTGCTTTCATACATTCCCTATTAAACCACAGATTCTTCTTTTGCTTCTCTTTTTTTTTCCTGTCGGGCTGGGACAAACCTGCTTACAGCCTCCTGACACTTTTGGGTGACATAGTCCATCATGTCTTGTATGGAATTGGTTCTGAGTTCTGTGTCCCAATGTATATCCCTTAGGAATTTATTCATCTCATAGTTTCCCTTTTGGTTCGCCAGCCCTTTGTTTCCCAGTTCTTTTTTGGAGGTGATAATACCTAGTTCAACCAGGTACTCAAAGCTCAATACACTATGATCACTCATTCCCATGGGGACTTCCAACCTAACTTCCCTTATATACGACTCATTTAGGGTAAATATCAGATCAAGCAAGGCTGGTTCATTCTCTCCTCTGATTCTTGTCGGGCCCTTGACGTGTTGACTTAGAAAGTTTCTTGTTGCCACATCCAGCAGCTTAGCTCTCCATGTGTCTGGTCCTTCATGTGGGTCTCTGTTCCCCCAATCTATTTTCTCATGGTTGAAGTCTCCCATGATTAGTAGTCTGGATCCGGTCCTGCTAGCCACAGAAGCTGCTCTCTCCATTATATTGATGGTGGCCAAATTGTTTCTATCATATTCCTGTCTGGGTCTTCTGTCGTTTGGTGGGGGGTTATATATAACTACTACTATAATTGTCTGTCCTCCAGTTGCTATGGTGCCTGACATGTAGTCACTGAAACCTTCACAGTTCTGAATTACCATCTCTTCAAAACTCCAACCTTTTCTTATCAGCAAAGCTACACCACCTCCACCTCCTCTCCCTTCTCTCTCTCTCTTTCCTCACTACATAGTAGTCTTGTGGAAACACTGCGTTTGTTATGGTATTCGTTAGCTTTGTTTCTGTGAGTGCTATCACATCTGGGTTTTCTTCTAGTGCCCATTTTCCGAGTTCACTTGTTTTATTCGTAATCCCATCTATGTGTGTGTGTGTGTGTGTGTGTGTGTGTGTGTGTGTGTACTCACCTAGTTGTGCTTGCGGGGGTTGAGCTCTGGCTCTTTGGTCCCGCCTCTCAACTGTCAATCAACAGGTGTACAGGTTCCTGAGCCTATTGGGCTCTATCATATCTACACTTGAAACTGTGTATGGAGTCAGCCTCCACCACATCACTTCCTAATGCATTCCATTTGTCAACCACTCTGACACTAAATCAGTTCTTTCTAATATCTCTGTGGCTCATTTGGGCACTCAGTTTCCACCTGTGTCCCCTAGTGCGTGTGCCCCTTGTGTTAAACAGCCTGTCTTTATCAACCCTGTCAATTCCCTTGAGGATCTTGAATGTGGTGATCATGTCCCCCCTAACTCTTCTGTCTTCCAACGAAGTGAGGTTTAATTCCCGTAGTCTCTCCTCGTAGCTCATGCCTCTCAGCTCGGGTACTAGTCTGGTGGCAAACCTTTGAACCTTTTCCATTTTAGTCTTATGCTTGACTAGATATGGACTCCATGCTGGTGCCGCATACTACAGGATTGGTCTGATATGTGGTATATAATGTTCTGAAAGATTCCTTACACAAGTTTCTAAAGGCCGTTCTTATGTTAGCCAACCTGGCATATGCTGCTGCTGTTATCCTCTTGATATGAGCATCAGGGGACAGGTCTGGCGTGATATCAACCCCCAGGTCTTTCTCTCTCTCGGACTCTTGAAGTATTTCATCTCCCAAGTGATACCTTGTATCTGGTCTCCTGCTTCCTACCCCTATCTTCATTACATTACATTTGCTTGGATTAAACTCTAACAGCCATTTGTTCGACCATTCCTGCAGCTTGTCCAGGTCTCCTTGAAGCCTCAAGCTGTCCTCCTCTGTCTTAATCCTTCTCATAATTTTGGCGTCGTCAGCAAACATTGAGAGGAATGAGTCTATACCCTCTGGGAGATCATTTACGTATATCAGAAACAGGATAGGTCCAAGTACAGAGCCCTGTGGGACTCCACTGGTGACTTCACGCCAGTCTGAGGTCTCACCCCTCACTGTAACTCTCTGCTTCCTATTGTTTAGGTACTCCCTTATCCACTGGAGCGCCCTACCAGTTACTCCTGCCTGTTTCTCTAGCTTATGCATCAACCTTTTATGGGAAACTGTGTCAAAGGCTTTCCGACAGTCCAAAAAAATGCAGTCCGCCCATCCTTCTCTTTCTTGCTTAATCTTTGTCACCTGATCGTAGAATTCTATTAAGCCTGTAAGGCAAGATTTACTCTCCCTGAACCCATGTTGATGTGTTGTCACGAAGTCGCTTCTCTCCTGATGTGTTACTAGGTTTTTCTCACAATCTTCTCCATCACCTTGCATGGTATACAAGTTAAGGACACCGGGCCTGTAGTTCAGTGCCTCTTGTCTGTCACCCTTTTTGCATATTGGGACTACATTAGCAGTCTTCCACATTTCTGGTAGGTCTCCCGTTTCCAGTGATCTACTATACACTATGGAGAGTGGAAAGCAAAGTGTTCATGCACACTCTTTCAATACCCATGGTGAGATTCCATCCGGCCCAACAGCTTTTCTCACGTCCAGCTTCAATAGGTGCTTCTTGACCTCATCTCTTGTAATTTCGAACCTTTCCAAGGTCGCCTGGTTTGCTGCCACCTCTCTTAGCACCGTGACCTCTCCCTGTTCTATTGTAAAAACCTCCTGGAACCTTTTGTTGAGTTCTTCACGCACCTCTCTGTCATTCTCAGTGTACCTGTCCTCGCCCGTCCTAAGTTTCATCACCTGTTCCTTCACTGTTGTTTTCCTCCTGATGTGACTATTGTTGGGGGTTTCCACCTCTCTATTATTCTCTACCCTTACTCTGGGGTGAGCAGTAGTTATGCTCAAGGTAACTCACCGTAGCCCTGCGGGTCTTCACTCGATCCTCACGGCGCCACTGCACGCCAGGAGAGTCTCCCAGTCGATCTTAACGGCCTCTTATTAAGAAAGAGTGAGAACACGACTCATTCACTTGACTGTCGTGTGCCCTCCCCAACAGTCGGGCTCTACGGTTAATCACAAGGTCGCCAACTGGTGTTTTAGGTGGCCAGTAACACCAACAGTGGACTAGTGGAATGAGTGGTAGCCTTGGCAAGGTCACACTCAAAAGATCAGGAATCAGGCAGGTACTTATTGTTATCACTCAATGCTTTCAGTTTAATGTAGCCACAAGATCAATGGAGGGAATGATAAAAACACAAAGATAGTTTTGTATTTTACTTAAAATGTATGAAAGATGTCACAAAGGCCAAACAACAACAAATAAATCAACTGATCCCGATGCGGCCGGAAGTTCCCACGGATACTATGCGATCACTATGGGGGCAACACCTCCCCTCCCCATCAAGTGTCAAGAACAGCTGATCGCTGGCCCGCGCGCGGAAGCTCTTTGCTTGTTTTCAGATTCGCGCGCGCTGTTTCCTTAAGTTCTCCAATATTACTATGAACTCGCACACACGATATTGGCTACAATAGCACGTATCACTTGGTTACACTGTACTCAGGCTCAAACAGTCTTTTCTACAATCAATGCTATAATGACTCACAGTAAGGGCCTTACACTGTTATTCATCCAACAATATATTATGAAATATTAACACTGGAGTTTTCAGTACTTTCTCTCGTGGGCGATAACGCAATAATTCACTGTACTCACAAACGACTTATCACTGCATGAACATAGCATATATAATGTAGTCACATCAAATATCAATACATGGAAAATAAATGATTTCTGGGCGCACAGCCTAACTTTCAAATACTGGCATAATATTATATATAATTTACCACTATATGTTCATATCAAAATCTATAGAAAGATATACACAACACAGTAAATTTATCACTGGTTCCTGGTGCCTATACACACCAATAATCAACATGAATATTACAAGTACTCTTGATAGTACTGTCTAGCACACTGGTGCTTTACCGTGACATGGGTGAGACTTGCTCACGACATATAAAATCCTCAGGCTAGAAAATATAGCCGAATAACATAGCTAACTAAAGGGGAATGGGGAGGGAACTAGAACCACCTACTTCACCCTATCCTCCGATGAGAGTCGAGATGTAGCTCCTGGTCCTCGTGTCGGGAACGCCCCCACACTACACGTCGTCGTGTCCTACCAGAGCCTCTCGTCGTCCCACCGTTTAGCGCGTCGTCTCCGTGCCTCCTCACTGCAGGTCCGTCCTCCTTCTTAACTTCTTGAAGGTTGGAGTCGGTCTCCTGGCCGTCGTCTTCTCCCAGCAACGGCTGTCGCCTACGTCTCAGCTACAGTCGTCCGGTTTCCCCAAATAGTCCTCTCTTCCTCAGCTACCCAGTGGCTCTGTCAGCCACTACGCTGTCACGAACTGGTGAATTGCCATAGACGCCACATACGTCACTGCACGGCTTCACTGCTACTGGCACAGTACCTGACCGGAGCACTTGTTGCTCAAATAACTGTCAATTCCCTCTTCTGGTTCAACACATGAACTAGGGAAGACTTCTCAGAGTACTGGCTGACTTCAGGTGACGCGTAAATCCACGGTAGCGGGAAACAACTGTCCAACTGACAGGACCACTCGTCGCACGTCCGACCTCTATGACGTGTCGTGTCTGACTGCTGGCGCCAGCTCGGCGCGCGGGCTGGACCTCCTTCCTTCGTGACGTCACCTTTGCTACGGGAGGTTTTCATTGGCTCCCGGTGCCACATTGCTGTCGGTGACCAATCCGGTGCCACTGACGTCACACGGTTTTGGCGGGAGATCAGGGAGGCCAGCGCCATCTTGGCTCCCTAAAGGGCCTAAACCACAGGCCAAAATATTACTATTTCACAAATTTCTCGGCTCTCCGAGAACACTCCACTCTCTCCCATATATCAAATTGTAGCCTGCTACGTAGAGAATGCTTGGGAAAAGTAGACATGACTCTTACTGCAGGCGTGGGAGAATTATAAGGGGGGGGAACTCCGTCACACTATGTAGTAGCTTTGGTTCGGTCTTGGCTTTATTAGCTATATAATTTTCATACCTTTTCTCAGCTGCTCTTCTCACACTAACATACTCATTCCTGGTTCTCTGGTATCTCTCTCTACTTTCTGGTGTTCTGTTATTACAGAAGTTTCTCTGTGCCCTTTTGTTCAGCTCCTTTGCTTTCATACATTCCCTATTAAACCACAGATTCTTCTTTTGCTTCTCTTTTTTTTTCCTGTCGGGCTGGGACAAACCTGCTTACAGCCTCCTGACACTTTTGGGTGACATAGTCCATCATGTCTTGTATGGAATTGGTTCTGAGTTCTGTGTCCCAATGTATATCCCTTAGGAATTTATTCATCTCATAGTTTCCCTTTTGGTTCGCCAGCCCTTTGTTTCCCAGTTCTTTTTTGGAGGTGATAATACCTAGCTCAACCAGGTACTCAAAGCTCAATACACTATGATCACTCATTCCCATGGGGACTTCCAACCTAACTTCCCTTATATACGACTCATTTAGGGTAAATATCAGATCAAGCAAGGCTGGTTCATTCTCTCCTCTGATTCTTGTCGGGCCCTTGACGTGTTGACTTAGAAAGTTGCTTGTTGCCACATCCAGCAGCTTAGCTCTCCATGTGTCTGGTCCTTCATGTGGGTCTCTGTTCCCCCAATCTACTCTCTCATGGTTGAAGTCTCCCATGATTAGTAGTCTGGATCCGGTCCTGCTAGCCACAGAAGCTGGTCTCTCCATTATATTGATGGTGGCCAAGTTGTTTCTATCATATTCCTGTCTGGGTCTTCTGTCGTTTGGTGGGGGGTTATATATAACTACTACTATAATTGTCTGTCCTCCAGTTGCTATGGTGCCTGACATGTAGTCACTGAAACCTTCACAGTTCTGAATTACCATCTCTTCAAAACTCCAACCTTTTCTTATCAGCAAAGCTACACCACCTCCACCTCCTCTCCCTTCTCTCTCTCTCTTTCCTCACTACATAGTAGTCTTGTGGAAACACTGCGTTTGTTATAGTATTCGTTAGCTTTGTTTCTGTGAGTGCTATCACGTCTGGGTTTTCTTCTAGTGCCCATTTTCCGAGTTCACTTGTTTTATTCGTAATCCCATCTATGTGTGTGTACTCACCTAGTTGTACTCACCTAGTTGTGTTTGCGGGGGTTGAGCTCTGGCTCTTTGGTCCCGCCTCTCATCCGTCAATCAACAGGTGTACAGATTCATGAGCCTATCGGGCTCTGTCATATCTACACTTGAAACTGTGTATGGAGTCAGCCTCCACCACATCACTTCCTAATGCATTCCATTTGTCAACCACTCTGACACTAAAAAGTTCTTTCTAATATCTCTGTGGCTCATTTGGGCACTCAGTTTCCACCTGTGTCCCCTTGTGCGTGTTCCCCTTATGTTAAATAGACTGTCTTTATCTACCCTATCAATCCCCTTCAGAATCTTGAATGTGGTGATCATGTCCCCCCTAACTCTTCTGTCTTCCAGCGAAGTGAGGTTTAATTCCCGGAGTCTCTCCTCGTAGCTCATACCTCTCAGCTCGGGTACTAGTCTGGTGGCAAACCTTTGAACCTTTTCCAGTTTAGTCTTATCCTTGACTAGATATGGACTCCATGCTGGGGCTGCATACTCCAGGATTGGCCTGACATATGTGGTATACAAAGTTCTGAATGATTCTTTACACAAGTTTCTGAATGCCGTTCGTATGTTGGCCAGCCTGGCATATGCCGCTGATGTTATCCGCTTGATATGTGCTGCAGGAGACAGGTCTGGCGTGATATCAACCCCCAAGTCTTTTTCCTTCTCTGACTCCTGAAGAATTTCCTCTCCCAGATGATACCTTGTATCTGGCCTCCTGCTCCCTACACCTATCTTCATTACATTACATTTGGTTGGGTTAAACTCTAACAACCATTTGTTCGACCATTCCTTCAGCTTGTCTAGGTCTTCTTGAAGCCTCAAACAGTCCTCTTCTGTTTTAATCCTTCTCATAATTTTAGCATCGTCCGCAAACATTGAGAGAAATGAATTGATACCCTCCGGGAGATCATTTACATATATCAGAAACAAGATAGGACCGAGTACAGAGCCCTGTGGGACTCCACTGGTGACTTCACGCCAATCGGAGGTCTCACCCCTCACCGTAACTCTCTGCTTCCTATTGCTTAGATACTCCCTTATCCACTGGAGCACCTTACCAGCTACACCTGCCTGTCTCTCCAGCTTATGTACCAGCCTCTTATGCGGTACTGTGTCAAAGGCTTTCCGACAATCCAAGAAAATGCAGTCCGCCCAGCCCTCTCTTTCTTGCTTAATCTGTGTCACCTGATCGTAGAATTCTATCAAGCCTGTAAGGCAAGATTTACCCTCCCTGAATCCATGTTGGCGATTTGTCACGAAGTCCCTTCTCTCCAGATGTGTTACCAGGTTTTTTCTCACGATCTTCTCCATCACCTTGCATGGTATACAAGTCAAGGACACTGGCCTGTAGTTCAGTGCCTCTTGTCTGTCGCCCTTTTTGTATATTGGGACCACATTCGCCCTCTTCCATATTTCTGGTAGGTCTCCCGTCTCTAGTGACTTACTATACACTATGGAGAGTGGCAGGCAAAGTGCCTCTGCACACTCTTTCAGTACCCATGGTGAGATCCCATCTGGACCAACAGCCTTTCTAACATCCAGATCCAGCAGGTGTCTCTTGACCTCCTCTCTCGTAATTTCGAACTCCTCCAAGGCCGCCTGGTTTACCTCCCTTTCTCCTAGCACAGTGACCTCACCTTGTTCTATTGTGAAGACCTCCTGGAACCTCTTGTTGAGTTCCTCACACACCTCTCTGTCATTCTCTGTATACCTGTCCTCGCCTGTTCTAAGTTTCAATACCTGTTCTTTCACTGTTGTTTTCCTTCTGATGTGACTGTGGAGTAGCTTTGGTTCGGTCTTGGCTTTGTTTGCTATATCATTTTCAAAATTTTTCTCTGCTTCTCTTCTCACCCTGACGTACTCATTCCTGGCTCTCTGGTATCTCTCTCTGCTTTCTGGTGTTCTGTTATTCCGGAAGTTCCTCCACGCCTTTTTGTTCAGTTTCTTCGCTTCCATACATGCCCTATTATACCATGGATTCTTCTGTTGCTTCTCGGATTTTTCCCTTTGGGCCGGGATGAACCTGTTTACTGCCTCCTGACACTTTTGGGTAACATAGTCAATCATACCCTGTACAGACTTGTCTCTGAGGTCTGTGTCCCAAGGTATTTCACTTAGGAAACTTCTCATCTGTTCATAATTCCCCTTTCGGTATGCCAGCCTTTTGATTCCTAGTTCTTTTTGGGGGGAGATAAGTCCTAGCTCTACCAGGTACTCAAAGTTCAATACACTGTGGTCACTCATTCCCAAGGGCGCTTCCATCTTAACTTCCCTTATATCCCATTCATTTAGGGTAAATATCAAATCAAGCATTGCTGGTTCATCTTCTCTCATTCTTGTTGGTTCTTTGGTGTGCTGGCTTAGAAAGTTTCTTGTTGCCACGTCCAGCAGCTTAGCTCTCCATGTTTCTGGTCCTCCATGTGGGTCTCTGTTCTTCCAATCTATCTTCCCATGGTTGAAGTCTCCCATAATTAGTAGTCCAGATCCATTCCTGCTAGCAACAGAAGCTGCTCTTTCTATTATGTTAATGGTGGCCATGTTGTTTCTATCATATTCCTGTCTAGGTCTTCTGTCATTTGGTGGTGGATTATATATGACTGCGACTATAATTTTTTTCCCTCCATTTGTTACAGTACCTGCTATGTAGTCACTGAAACCTTCGCAGCCCTGAATATCCATCTCCTCAAAATCCCAGCCTTGTCTTACCAGCAGAGCTACACCACCCCCACCTCTTCCTTCCCTCTCTTTCCTCATAACATAATAGTCCTGTGGGAACACTGCATTTGTTATCGTTTTCGTGATCTTTGTTTCTGTGAGGGCTATTATGTCTGGGTTTTCCTCTAGTACCAGTTCTCCAAGCTCATTTGCCTTATTTGTAATTCCATCTATGTTTGTGTACATCGCTTTGAGGCTCACTTTCTTCTGTCCCTTCTCAAATCGCCTCCTTGGTGAGTGTTCTGCTGGTGGGGGAGGCTGTTCCATGGGTGTGAGGACCTGTGAGGTGGATAACAGGGTCTCAGAGGATACTGGGATGAGGGGTGGGGGATCCAGTGAAGGGGGAGGGACAGGGAGGGTATGGGGTGAAAGGGGAGGGAGGACGGGAAGGAAAGGGGGGGAGGGAGGACTCGGGAGGAGGGGAGGGGTAGAAGGGTGGGGATTGGGTGTGGGGGGAGGGAGATTTTGCTGAACATTTGAGTGGGGGCAGGGAGGGTTTGGGGTAGGGGGGTTTTCTATGCTGTGGAGGGAGGCGGGGTTGTCCTCCCTTCTGGTGTTACTGGGTAGCTGGTTGTGGGTTCCCCCTCGCCTCTGGGGGTGTTGGGTTGGGAGCTGTGACTTCCTGGTTTTCCCCTCTCGCCCTGCGCCTCTTCCTTGCTTCTGCCGCCACGGCTCTCTCCTTCATTGTCATGTCTCTCTGGAGGAATACATTTTTTAATTTTCCCACGTTTTTCAGGGAGTTCTTCCTTGATAGGATCTTCTCCTTTGTGTTCTCGTTTGCAAACACTATCTTTATCATTCGGTCTCGGTCTTTGTTGTACCGGCCTAGCCTGAAAACCTTCTCAATGCTATGCTCAGCCCCTTCCATGTCTAGTGCCTTTAGTACTTCATTCACTGCTGCTTTGTCCTTGTCACTCCACTCTGTCCTATTAGATCCTTCCTGCTCCTTAATACCCACAGCAACCACTGATCTGTTCCTTTCCAGCAGTTGGCTAGTGGAGCGTGCCGCCTCCTGCGAGGTGGCTGCTTTCATGGCCACCTCCATCACTGCAGTCATTACTTCAGAGTTATTTTTTTTTTAGTATTTCCGCAAATGTTGCTTTTATTGTGGCATTCTCATCCAGAAAACTATTACCACCTTCTCCCTGGGTGGTTTTCTGATTCTCAGCCTCGATACCATTTTCTTTGAGGGCTCTAATCTCCTCCTTTGCTGCTGTCAGCTCTCTTTTCAGGTTGCTTATTTCGTTCTTCATTTCCTGCATCATTTCTTGCATCTCACTCTTGATGTCCTCCAGAAACTGGGCGAACATTTCCTTCATCTCGTCACCTTGGCTCTTTCCTGTTCCCCTGGGACCTCTGGCTGCCATGCTTGACCCTGTTGGGATGGGGGAGGGAGAGAGAGAGAGAGAGGAAGAGAGAGACAAAGAGTGAGAGAGAAAGGGAGTGATAAAGGGAGAGATAAATGGGTGGGTGGGGGGGATCCGACCCTTCCACTGAAGTGAGAAGAAAGTAGAAGGGGAGGGGGGGGGGAGGAGATGGAGAGAGAGGCGGGAGGGAGAGAGAGGAGTGGGAGAGAGTGGGTGAGGGAGAGAGCGGGTGAGGGAGAGAGCGGGTGAGGTGTGTGTGTGTGTGTGTGGGCAGAGAGGGAGGGGGAAGGAAAGAGAGGGAGGGAGAGGGGGAGGGAGGGAGAGAGGGAGGGAGAGAGAGAGAGAGGGAGAGAGAGAGAGCAGGAGAGAGAGAGAGAGAGAGAGAGAGAGAGAGAGAGAGAGAGAGAGAGAGAGAGAGAGAGAGAGAGAGAGAGAGAGAGAGAGAGAGAGAGAGAGAGAGAGAGAGAGAGAGAGAGAGAGCAGGAGAGAGAGAGAGAGAGCAGGAGAGAGAGAGCAGGAGGGAGAGAGCAGGAGAGAGATAGTGGGAGAGGGAGAGAGGGAGTGGGAGAGAGGGAGAGTGGGGAGGGGAAGAGTGTGTGTATGGGCGATGCGGGGGACTGGGGGTGGGGGGGGGGAGATGGCGACTAAGTCAGGTCAGGTTCGATGGTGGGGTCAAGATGGGGTGGGGGGGGGATAGTTAGGTCCTATCCCAGATGCCTTTTCCCCTGACTGGACAGTTGTGTGTGTGTGTGTGTGTGTGTGTGCACGCGTGTGTGTGCTGTTTTAGCGTGTGCACACTTGTGTGCGTGTATGTGTCAAGATATCCCTTATGCGTTACCTCTGCCTAAATGAGCCACTCTGAGATTTTTAAATATATATGATATCCTGAACGAGAATTTGATAATCTTTTACCTCAATCTGTACACCTGATTAATAGACCAGAGAGGGGTACATACCAGTCTGCCTCCCACTCACACAACCAGATGAGCAATGTATGATGACGATGGTTATCCGTCGTTGTCTCCCACTAGGTGATTCACTAAGTGCTGGTAGATTGATGAGGTCGTTCTTCTCTTTCAACACAAAGCTCTGGAGTCAGTCACTGTATCGTTATGTGACAGTTCACTAATTCACTGTACCACTGATCACAGTCACCACTCAACAGCACAATCAGGTAGCTCCACGGCGGGTCGTCCCACCCGGTCAGGTCACACACTTACATGCACCGGAGATGCCCTAGCTCCACTTTTGGTTTCTTCGCCAAATCTTCGCACTATCACTAGCGATATGACTATGCTATGTTGCACCCTGCAAGCTACACACTGCGAGAGGCCAAATACTATGATCTAGCCTCTATACTCCTTCAATGTCCCGAGAAATTGACGAATTTCCGCGGACCTCACTAATCGCGTGTGTCTCCTACCTCGTTGGGGCCTCGGGTGTGTGTGTGTGTGTGTGTGTGTGTGTGTGTGTGTGTGTGTGTGTGTGTGTGTGTGTGTGTGTGTGTGTGTGTGTGTGTGTGTGTATACTCACCTAATTGTGCTTGCGGGGGTTGAGCTCTGGCTCTTTGGTCCCGCCTCTCAACCGTCAATCAACTGGTGTACAGATTCCTGAGCCTATTGGGCTCTACCATATCTACATTTGAAACTGTGTATGGAGTCAGCCTCCACCACATCACTTCCTAATGCATTCCATTTACTAACTACTCTGACACTGAAAAAGTTCTTTCTAACGTCTCTGTGGCTCATTTGGGTACTCAGCTTCCACCTGTGTCCCCTTGTTCGCGTCCCACCAGTGTTGAATAGTTCATCCTTGTTTACCCGGTCGATTCCCCTGAGGATTTTGTAGGTTGTGATCATGTCCCCCCTTACTCTTCTGTCTTCCAGTGTCGTAAGGTGCATTTCCCGCAGCCTTTCCTCATAACTCATGCCTCTTAGTTCTGGGACTAGTCTAGTAGCATACCTTTGGACTTTTTCCAGCTTCGTCTTGTGCTTGACAAGGTACGGGCGTGCTTGACAAGGTGTGTGTGTGTGTGTGTGTGTGTGTGTGTGTGTGTGTGTGTGTGTGTGTGTGTGTGTGTGTGTGTGTGTGTGTGTGTGTGTGTGTGTGTGTGTGTGTGTGTGTGTGTGTGTGTGTGTGTGTGTGTGTGTGTGTGTGTGTGTGTGTGTGTGTGTTGGGGGGGGGCAAAGAGGGGGGGAGAGAGAGAGAGAGATAGAGAGAGAGAGAGAGAGAGAGAGAGAGAGAGAGAGAGAGAGAGAGAGAGAGAGAGAGAGAGAGAGAAGAGAGAGAGAGAGAGAGAGAGAGAGAGAGAGAGAGAGAGAGAGAGAGAGAGAGAGAGAGAGAGAGAGAGAGAGAGAGAGAGAGAGAGAGAGAGAGAGAGAGTGGGAGAGGGAGAGGGAGAGAGTAAGGAGGGGTGAGAGAGAGAGGGGGAGAGTGTGTGTATGGGGGACTGGGGGGTGGGAGGGGGCGGAGATGGTGACCAGGTCAGATCAGGTCAGGTGTGTGTGTACTGTATTTGCGGTCAGTCGGGGGAGGTGAGTGGTAGTGGTTGGGGGGGGGGGGAGAGGGAGTTGGGAGGGGGAGTGTATTTGGTTAGTGAGATAGGGGGTAAGAGAGGGGGTGGAGTATAGTGATGTCTTATCTCCTTCCACAAAAGGTGTTAATCTTTTCTCCCCTGACTGAACGTTTGTGTGTGTGTGTGTGTGTGTGTGTGTGTATTCACCTATTTGTGCTTGCGGGGGTTGAGCTTTGGCTCTTTGGTCCCGCCTGTAAACTGTCAATCAACTGGTGTACAGATTCCTGAGCCTACTGGGCTCTATCATATCTACATTTGAAACTGTGTATGGAGTCAGCCTCCACCACATCACTGCCTAATGCATTCCATCCGTTAACTACTCTGACACTAAAAAAGTTCCTTCTAACATCTCTGTGGCTCATGTGGGTACTCAGTTTCCAACTGTGTCCCCTTCTTCGCATCCCACCAGTGTTGAATAGTTTATCCTTGTTTACCCAGTCGATTCCTCTGAGGATTTTGTAGGTTGTGATCATGTCTCTACTTACTCTTCTGTCTTCCAGTGTCGTAAGGTGCATTTCCCGCAGCCTTTCCTTGTAACTCATGCTTCTTAGTTCTGGGACTAGTCTAGTGGCATACCTTTGGACTTTTTCCAGCTTCGTCTTGTGCTTGACAAGGTACGGGCTCCATGCTGGGGCCGCATACTCCAGGTTTGGTCTTACATATGTGGTGTACAAGATTCTGAATGATTCCTTACACAGGTTCCTGAACGCTGTTCTGATGTTAGCCAGCCTCGCATATGCCGCAGACGTTATTCTTTTTATTTGGGCTTCAGGAGACAGGTTTGGTGTGATATCAACTCCTAGATCTTTCTCTCTGTCCGTTTCATTAAGTACTTCATCTCCTATTCTGTATCTTGTGTCTGGCCTCCTATTTCCACTGCCTAGTTGCATTACTTTGCATTTACTCGGGTTGAACTTCAACAGCCATTTGTTGGACCATTCACTCAGTCTGTCTAGGTCATCTTGTAGCCTCCTACTATCGTCCTCAGTTTCAATCCTCCTCATAATTTTTGCATCATCGGCAAACATTGAGAGAAACGATTCTATACCCTCTGGGAGATCATTTACATATATCAGAAACAGTATAGGTCCAAGGACTGACCCCTGCGGGACTCCACTCGTAACTTCTCGCCAATCTGAGACCTCACCCCTCACACTGACTCGTTGTCTCCTGTTGCTTAGGTATTCCTGCATCCAACGGAGTACCTTCCCTTTCACTCTAGCCTGCATCTCCAGCTTTTTCACTAGCCTCTTGTGTGGCACTGTATCAAGGCTTTCTGACAATCCAAAAATATGCAGTCTGCCCACCCTTCTCTTTCTTGCCTTATTTTTGTTGCCTGGTCGTAGAATTCAAGTAACCCTATGAGGCAGGACCTGCCATCCCTGAATCCATGTTGATGCTGTGTTACAAAGTTCTTTCGCTCCAGGTGCTCCACTAGCTTTCTTCGCACAATCTTCTCCATCAGCTGGATGGTATGCAGGTTAGAGACACTGGCCTGTAATTCAGTGCCTCCTGTATATCCCCTTTCTTGTATATCGGGACTACGTTATCTGCTTTCCAAATTTCTGGCAGTTCCCCTGTTGCCAGAGATTTGTTATACACTGTGGAGAGTGGTAGGCACAGTTCTTCTGCTCCTTCCTTCAGTATCCAAGGGGAGATTCTATCTGGGCCTATAGCCTTTGTCACATCCAACTCTAGTAAACACTTCCTTACTTCCCCGCTGGTAATCTCGAACTCTTCCAGTGGTTCCTGGTTAGCTATTCCCTCTCTTATCTCTAGGATTTCTCCTTGCTCTAAGGTGAAGACCTCTTGGAATTTCTTATTCAGTTCCTCACACACTTCCTTGTCGTTTGCAGTGAATCCTTCTGCCCCTATCCTTAATTTCATAACCTGTTCCTTTACTGTTGTTTTTCTCCTGATGTGGCTATGCAGCAATTTAAGCTGAGTCTTTGCCTTGCTGGCGATGTCATTTTCGTATTGTCTTTCTGCCTCTCTTCTCATCCTGACATATTCATTCCTGACATTCTGGTATCTTTCTCTGCTCTCCAGTGTCCTGTTATTCCTATAGTTTCTCCATGCTCTTTTACTTTGCTGCTTAGCTAGCCTACATCTCTGATTAAACCATGGGTTTCTCATCTTCATTTCACTGTTTTCCTTTTGGACTGGGACAAACTTGTTTGCTGCGTCCTTGCATTTTTGCGTGATATAGTCCATCATATCTTGGGCCGTCTTTTCCCTGAGTTCTGTGTGTGCGTGTGCTCTATGCTATGCTGAGCTCTATGTGTGTGCGTGTGTGTGTGTGTGTTTTTGCGTGTGTGTGTGTGTGTGTGCGTGCATACGTACGTGTGCGTGCATGCGTGTGTCACGAGGTCCCGTAAGTGTTAACCTCTACTCAAAATGAGCCACTTTGAGATTTTAAATATATATGATATCCTGAACAAGAATTTGATTATATTTTACCTCACTCTGTACACCTGATTAATTGACCAGAGAGGGGGTACCTACCAGTCAGCCTCCCGCTCACACAAGTAGAAGAGTAATGACGATTAATGGATGACGATGGTGATCCATCGTCGCCTCCCACATGGTGAGTCACTAAGTTCTAGTAGATTGATGATGGCGGTTCTTCTCTATCTAACACAAAGCTCTGGAGTCAGTCACTGTATCGTTGTGTTACAGTTCACTAATTTACTGTACCACTGATCATTGGAGCCGAAATGTAAACAAGCCTCGTGAGCCCTCCCACGTGGCCTGTCTGTTGAATTCACTGTGTGTGTGTGTGTGTGTGTGTGTGTGTGTGTGTGTGTGTGTGTGTGTACTCACCTATTTGTGCTTGCAGGATCGAGCATTGACTCTTGGATCCCGCCTTTCCAGCAATCGGTTGTTTACAGCAATGACTCCTGTCCCATTTCTCTATCATACCTAGCTTTAAAAGTATGAATAGTATTTGCTTCCACAACCTGTTCCTGAAGTGCATTCCATTTTTCCACTACTTTCACGCTAAAAGAAAACTTCCTAACATCTCTGTGACTCATCTGAGTTTCCAGTTTCTACCCATGTCCCCTCGTTCTGTTATTATTACGTGTGAACATTTCATCTATTTCCACTTTGTCAATTCCTCTGAGTATTTTATATGTCCCTATCATATGTCCCTATCATATCTCCTCTCTCCCTTCTTTTCTCTAATGTCGTAAGGTTCAGTTCCTGCAGACGCTCTTCATATCCCATCCCTTGTCGTGACGCTTGACCCCGGTTCATTCCGAACACAGCGATTACACAACACATAACACCTTGCCTCAGCAACCGTTACTACCACCTATACTCCTACACACACCAGACCCTTGAGGCGTACCACTAGGTTTGCACTGGAACACAATGAATGAACATATGGAAGGTATTTAAAGGCCGTCGGGTTTTGTCATTTAATTACAAAGAATAGACTCTGACAAATAATACTATATTAATTAACATACTCTATTAGGTCAATACACTTCCAATACCCATAGACCACTTGACCTCCGCGATCACCACCCACACTCGTAACTTCCGCCTAAGTCCCTAATACGGAATGATTACTACAACGCTCCACACCCGGTTAGTCTTCATTCAATACTCACATACTGCAGACTTAACTTGGTCACTAAGATCACATCAGGTTCTCGCATAGCTGTCTGCTACACTTCGCTGCTGCCACAACGGAGATCCAGAGGACTTCCCAGTTCAACTCCTACAATCAGACTGCCTCTAGCCAACCATGGCCTCAAACATTTCACCACGCCTCTCAAGGAAGGTACAATCCGATTAACCTTATCCCTAGAGCGGTAACCTTGATCCTAGAAGCCTGACGAAGAATAATTCCTCCTTCCAGGAATTATTAATTTGGCTAAACAGCTTCGGTCTTAATCCATTGACCTTTCTTAGATATGTGATCCATAGTCTGTTTACTTAATTAACATGTACTTCCAATCATCATTCGTTAAGTGTTGTAGTAATGATCCTCTAGCTAATAATTCCAACTAACATGTGGATTACAACACCACTTCCCTCCTTAAACACGCATATGTCCCCATATGCATCATTGCAATGGTTCCATTAGTGCAAGGACCTGGAGGATGCACCCACCATATGTGTACAACTAAAAAATCATCCAAAAAGTTCATCATACACACGATGAAATAAATTAAAATTTTCCCCGACATGACTCACAACACTATTCCAACATATACATTATATTCACATCATAGCATAGGTAAAATAATCTGTAATATTTTTTCCCATCTCCAACAATGCACATATACCTAAACTGCTGACATATAATTACATACAAACATAAACATAAAATTACATTGACCAGAATGCTGGCACTTAAACAGAAATGACACTAGTCATTAATATATACACAACACATATATATCTAAGGTTCTTCATCCTTAGTAACAAGTTAATTATAATTTAACATCTTGCCCTGTACTGTTGACATAAGGGCTTACAATGATCACACAATGTTTCACTGGCCTCCTCCACAATTGGCAGCATCACTTCTCTTGTCTTCGTGTCCCATGGTTGCTAGGTCATAGATCCTCCATGACCCAGACAAAACCCAGGCTGTCCAGCCTGGTGAATGTTGTGAATGTCCCATCGTTGCTCTGAACTAACGTGATCCTGGCCTCCAGAGCAACGGAGATTCCTACCCCAGGGTCATGTTCCCTCGGGTCTGTGCTGACGTCTCGTTCCAGGGCACCAGCCCCAGAACGCTGTAGATACCTCACAGCTCTCTGATCATCCTTCCTTGCTGTGCTCACCACAGCTGTAGCACATTACTCTAAGCCCATCGGCCCAGAGTGTGTCCTCCTGTATTCACACCTTCCCGACCGCTGTACCTGCAAAATATTCCCTCGGAGCCCCCTGGCTCGATCCCATTATTACATAACCCCCTCGGCTCCTTACTCTCTCCCCGTATATAGCCTGAGCGCAGCTGCAAAACCATTGCAGCTGGCCCTTATCCCTGCTTTGATGTCAGGGGGCGAATTTCGCCTATAACGTCACGTTGGCTTCACTTCCTCCCCCCTTTTTTTTCTAGAATAACTGAGTGTAGCCTCATAGCTTCCCTTCTACTCTACCTGAAGCTCTGTGACATGATCCCGGGGGACCTTCTCGAGCCTAACACTCAGTAATGGTGCCGATGAGGTAATATACAGTATATACATACACATACATTATCACAATAAATACCTCATTAAAATAATTTCACAACTAATGTCACTAAAGCATCATACTGCCACTGGCTCGCCTCTAGCGAGATTCCTGTAACAACTTAATTAATGAGAGATTAGTATATCTACTTGGCTCGCCCACTGCAACCATCAACACCTGAAATTTTGAAATTCTACATTATAATCTTATCCATAATACTTAACCAATCCGACACAATTAATGAAAATTTTATTGAGAATAATGAATTTTTATTAGTTTTTTATGAGTTTTGCTAGATATATCGACTTGGCTCGCCTACTGCAGCCACCAACTCCTGCAATTATCCACATTGCATCTTATCAATAAGACTTACCCACTCCGACACACCATTACCTCTGGTCATCCCAACCACTGATGACCTCAATATAACGCCACACATCCTCACAACCACTTCCTGCGTCCTAACGCACCGACCTTGCTACGCCAATACTCACCTTACCGACCACTACCTGGCGCCCCTGCGCCACCATATACTCCACAACACCACACTCCATACCAGGCGTCCAAACGCCACTACACTACACCACCCAATGGCGTCCCCAACGCCCTCAACACAACACCTGGCGTCCCCAACACAACACACGGCGTCCCCAACGCCATCAACACAACACACGGCGTCCCCAACGCCCTCAACACAACACCTGGCGTCCCCAACACAACACACGGCGTCCCCAACGCCCTCAACACAACACACGGCGTCCCCAACGCCCTCAACACAACACCTGGCGTCCCCAACACAACACACGGCGTCCCCAACGCCATCAACACAACACCCGGCGTCCCCAACGCCATCAACACAACACCCGGCGTCCCCAACGCCATCAACACAACACCCGGCGTCCCCAACACAACACACGGCGTCCCCAACACAACACACGGCGTCCCCAACGCCCTCAACACAACACACGGCGTCCCCAACGCCCTCAACACAACACACGGCGTCCCCAACGCCCTCAACACAACACACGGCGTCCCCAACGCCCTCAACACAACACACGGCGTCCCCAACGCCATCAACACAACACCCGGCGTCCCCAACGCCATCAACACAACACACGGCGTCCCCAACGCCCTCAACACAACACACGGCGTCCCCAACGCCATCAACACAACACCTGGCGTCCCCAACGCCATCAACACAACACACGGCGTCCCCAACGCCATCAACACAACACACACGGCGTCCCCATACCCCCACCAACGGGACACGATCCCCGTGTCCCAAGGTAACACTCTCCATAATGCTACCTGCACCCACTAAAAAATCTCCATGGCCCTCTCCAGGGTACACTAGACGGCGAACCCCAGACGTCAAATTATGCGTCGCTCGCTATGCCAAGGCGTCCATAATTCACTGCGCCTATTTTCTGTATCTACACCTGACAACGCCGGAACTCGCACAGTACTTTAGGTAATATTTCATTATCCTTAAAATATTCGATTTACACGTTACATGAAATTTAATTAACTTCAAATTACGTAGTTTTCACGCTTAATTTCACCTTAGCAACGGTTTCTCACTATTTCCGCCTTACCAACGATATAAAACAAGCTCCAAGGTGAGGCTTGCTTGGCCCACCCATCGCTTGGCCCGCACCTGGCCGCACATGGCCCACGCTGGCCCACATTCCCCCGCGCTAGTTTACCTCGCCACGCTGTATAATCCGCACTACGAACACTGTATAATCCGCACTACGAACACTGTATAATCCGCACTACGAACACTGTATAATCCGCACTACGAACACTGTATAATCCGCACTACGAACACTGTATAATCCGCACTACGAACACTGTATAATCCGCACTACGAACACTGTATAATCCGCACTACGAACACTGTATAATCCGCACTACGAACACTGTATAATCCGCACTACGAACACTGTATAATCCGCACTACGAACACTGTATAATCCGCACTACGAACACTGTATAATCCGCACTACGAACACTGTATAATCCGCACGACGAACACTGCACTTGTTTTGGATCCCGATGCTTCAGTGGTCCAGACTTGCCTCTTAGCCGTCTCTCGTTGCGGGAATCTGGAAAGGAAGAAATAAACCCCACATGTGCCCCACAATGGCCTAGTCCCTTTAATTAACTAACTCCTCTGCCCTGGTCTCACCTGACCCTTCTTTCCTCCATCTAGTAACCCCCATTCTCACCACAACCCGACGTCTACCATTTCCCGAACATTCCCTCACCAACTAAACCAGAACCACACTTCCTTCATCTCGCACAGTGTTCCAAAACCTGTTTGCGCTGCCACCAAATATGTCGTCTACCAATTCCCTAACATTCCCTCACCAACCAAACCAGGAACACTATGAGGGGACAGATGGAAGGTCTTTTAAAGGCCGTCGGGTTTTGTCATTTAATTACAAAGAATAGACTCTGACAAATAATACTATATTAATTAACATACTCTATTAGGTCAATACACTTCCAATACCCATAGACCACTTGACCTCCGCGATCACCACCCACACTCGTAACTTCCGCCTAAGCCCCTAATACGGAATGATTACTACAACGCTCCACACCCGGTTAGTCTTCATTCAATACTCACATACTGCAGACTTAACTTGGTCACTAAGATCACATCAGGTTCTCGCATAGCTGTCTGCTACACTTCGCTGCTGCCACAACGGAGATCCAGAGGACTTCCCAGTTCAACTCCCACGATCAGACTGCCTCTAGCCAACCATGGCCTCAAACATTTCACCACGCCTCTCAAGGAAGGTACAATCCGATTAACCTTATCCCTAGAGCGGTAACTTTGATCCTAGAAGCCTGACGAAGAATAATTCCTCCTTCCAGGAATTATTAATTTGGCTAAACAGCTTCGGTCTTAATCCATTGACCTTTCTTAGATATGTGATCCATAGTCTGTTTACTTAATTAACATGTACTTCCAATCATTGTTGTAGTAATGATCCTCTAGCTAATAATTCCTACTAACATGTGTATTACAACACCCTCGTAACTCTGGGACAAGCCTCGTCG
The DNA here is from genome assembly GCF_040958095.1 of Procambarus clarkii. Classification (NCBI taxonomy): domain Eukaryota; kingdom Metazoa; phylum Arthropoda; class Malacostraca; order Decapoda; family Cambaridae; genus Procambarus; species Procambarus clarkii. The sequence continues at coordinate 8,625,950 of NC_091190.1, read as the reverse complement.
CAAACCTCTGGACCTTCTCCAGTTTCTTTATGTGTTTCTTCAGGTGGGGGCTCCATGATGGCACGGCATACTCTAAGACGGGTCTCACGTAGGCAGTGTAAAGTGCCCTAAAAGCCTCCTCATTTAGGTTTCTGAATGAAGTTCTAATTTTCGCCAGTGTAGAGTACGCTGCTGTCGTTATCCTATTTATATGTGCCTCAGGAGTTAGATTAGGTGTCACATCCACTCCCAGGTCTCTTTCTCGAATCATTACAGGTAGGCTGTTCCCCTTCATTGTGTACTGTCCCTTTGGTCTCCTATCACCTGATCCCATTTCCATAACTTTACATTTACTGGTGTTAAACTCCAGTAGCCATTTCCCTGACCATCTCTGCAACCTGTTTAAGTCCTCTTGGAGGATCCTACAATCCTCGTCTGTCACAACTCTTCTCATTAATTTTGCGTCATCCGCAAACATTGACATGTATGATTCCACTCCTGTAAACATATCATTTACGTAAATTAGAAAGAGGATTGGTCCCAGCACCGATCCTTGAGGTACTCCACTTGTTACTGTTCGCCAGTCCGACTTCTCGCCCCTTACCATTACCCTCTGGCTCCTTCCTGTTAGGTAGTTCTTCACCCATACTAGGGCCTTTTCGCTTACTCCTGCCTGCCTCTCAAGTTTGTATAGCAGTCTCATGTGCGGTACTGTATCAAAGGCCTTTTGGCAGTCAAGAAATATGCAGTCTGCCCAGCCTTCTCTGTCCTGCCTAATCCTTGTTACTTTATCATAGAATTCTAAAAGGTTTGTTAGGCATGATTTCCCTGTCCAGTACCCATGTTGGTGCTTGTTTACAAACCCAATGCTCTCCAGGTGCTCAACAAGTCTTAGCCTAATTATTCTTTCAAGTATTTTGCAGGGGATGCTTGTCAGTGATACGGGTCTGTAGTTAAGTGCCTCCTCCCTATCACCTTTCTTGAAAATCGGTACGACATTTGAATCCTTCCAGCAACTGGGCAATTCTCCCGACATAAGTGATTCATTAAAGATCATTGTCAGAGGCACGCCGAGAGCCTACGCTGCCTCTTTAAGTATCCACGGTGATACTTTGTCTGGTCCAACAGCTTTATTTGCATCCAGTGTTGTCAACTGTTTCATTACCTCCTCTGCTGTCACCTCTATATCTGATAGTCTTTCATCTAGGGTAATCGCTTCTAACAATGGGAGCTGCTCAGGCTCGGTTGTGAACACTCCATGGAATTTTGCATTCAGTACCTCGCAGATTTCCTTGTCGCTTTCTGTATATGCCCCTTCTGTTTTCCTCAGTCTTGTCACTTGGTCATTTACCGACATCTTCCTTCTTATATGGCTATGTAGTAGTTTAGGTTGCTTTTTCGCTTTGACTGCAATATCATTCTCATAATTTCTTTCTGACACTCGTCTTATGTTAATGTAATCATTCCTAGCTCTCTTACATCTAATCCTGTTGTCCTCTGTCCTTTGTCTTCTGTACTTCCTCCACTCCCTCCTGCTTCTCACCTTTGCTTCCTGACACTGTCTATTAAACCATGGGTTATTATATTCCCTCCTGCTTTTTTCCTTTATTGTTGGAATAAATCTCTCTTCAGCCTCCTTGCATTTCAATATGACTTGGTTCATCATACCTTGCACTGTTTTTCCTCTAAGTTCTTCCTCCCACTGCACTTCTCCCAGGTAGTCCCTTATCCTTCTGTAGTCCCCTTTTCTGTAATCAAGTCTCCTTCCCGGACCTCTTGTCCTTTGGTCACAATTTTAAGCTCCATCATGTAGTCAAAGACTAGGACACAATGGTCACTGGCTCCTAGTGGTATTTCATGTTCCAACTGCTCGATGTCTTCTACATTCTGGGTGAAAAGGAGATCTAATAGGCTGGGCGTATCCCCTCCTCTTTCTCTAGTATCTTCCTTCACATGCTGTGTTAGGAAATTCCTGTCAATAACATCTACCAGCTTCGCTCCCCAGGTCTCCTCCCCGCCATGGGGATTCCTCGTTTCCCAATCTATCTCTCCGTGATTTAGGTCCCCCATGACCAGCAGCTTCGCTCTCATTCTATGCGCTAAAGTTGCTGCCCTCTGCAGTTCATCTATTCATGTCTTGTTGCTGTCCTCGTACTCCTGCCTGGGCCTTCTACTGTTTGGTGGGGGATTGTAGAGTATCAAGATTACAATCTTCTTCCCATCCACTGTCAGAGTTCCATGTATGAAGCTCATGCTTTCATTGGTACCCGGATTTTCCAGCTCATCAAACTTCCATTTCCGCATTATTAGGAGTGCCACTCCTCCTCCCTGTCTCTGTGTCCTTTCTTTTCTTATCACCTGGTACCCCTCTGGAAAGATTGCATCCGAGATCATGCCATTTATTTTAGTTTCCACTATTGCCACTATGTCTGGGTCTGCCTCACTAACTCTTTCTTTTATCTCTTCTGCTTTATTGGCTACCCCATCAGCATTGGTGTACCAAACCTTGAGACTCTTCTTGGAAACTCGGGTGTCAGAGTTCCCCCTTTCACCGGGGGTCTGGGGGGAACTGGGGGGTGTCTGGGGGGGGGCGAGTGGGGGCTGTGGGGGTGAATAGGGGGGTGCTAGGGGGGTGCCTGGGAGTGCCTGGTAGGGGAATGGAGTCTGGGCATCTAGGGGGGTAGGAAGGGCATAATGGGTCTGAAAGTTAGGGGTCTGAAAAGCATAGGGGGGTTGAGAAATAGAGTGAGACTGAGAGTCAGATAGAGGTTGAGAGGTTGGGGGGGGGGGAGAGGGATATTGAGGGCAGAGGGCTGAGAGGAGAATGGAGCATGGGTGCTGGGAGTGGAAGAGAGGGTGTATTAGTTAGGGGGGAATTGGGGGTTTTGGGGTAGAAGAGGGGAAGAGGGAGATGGGGGGAGGTGTTAGGGGGTCACAAGGTGCGGGGGTTAAATGTGGGCTGGAGGTGCATAGGAGGGATGAGGGTTGGGTGGGGTTTGGGGGTGAGTGTAAGAGGGGTGCAGTGGAAGCTGGGATGGAGTAGATGGAATTGAAGGCAATGAGGTAGAAGGGGCAGGGGAGTAGGAAGGGGTAGTAGGGGAGGGGGGATGGGAAGGTGGGTTTGGGGAGGGCATGGCTTGACCCACTGGGGTCGTTGACAGGTGTGATGTAGCAGGGGCAGGGGAATCATTGGGGAGGTGCAAATGTGGAAGGGACAGGGGCGTTTTGGGGGGATGAACAGGGGGGTTTTGGGGGGCTGAGGCAGGGGGGAGGTATAGGAGGGCTGAGTTGGGGAGGATGCGACCTGGGAGGTGACCTGGGAGGTGGCCTGGGAGGTGACCTGGGATGTGACCTGGGAGGTGAGACTACCTGAGAGGCTAGTTCGGTGTCGTGCATGCCACCTATTCTTGTGGGCTATTTGCTCATCTTTCGTCATAAACCTCTCTATAAACACATTGTAATGGGTTTCACTTCCTCTGAGTAAATGCTTGTTTCTCATTATGTACTCCACAGCCTCCTCATTGGAGAATTGGACCAGAACAGGCCTATTCTTGGTACAATTGTAAGGTCCAACCCGCCGGCTGATATCCACCTCGTGTTCTGCCATTCCTACTCCAATACACCTCAATATCTCATGCAATTCATATTTTTCCGACTCTATTCTCTCTTGTCTTGTTCGTGCTCCAGATTCAAATAATACATGTATTATAATAGACCGTCTCCTCAGTAATTCATTGTCATGCTGGTAGCCTGTCCCCTGGGGATTCTCTATCCCAACTGTAGTCACTAACCCATCCCTCACTAATCCTCTGTCCTTATCCATGTTGTTAATCCTTCCCAATTCGTTTGTGATCCGAGCACATTCCCTCTCCCAGTCCTCTCTTCCCTTCCTAATCTCTTCCTGAACATAGAGCATAAGTTCTTGTTTCTACCTCTCTACCGCATCCTGTATTTGCTGAAATAACTCACTTTTAATCCCTTGGATTAGATCCTCCATCCAATCGCTCCTTCTCTCTACAAATTTCCCTATTAATTTTTCTATAAATCTGCCCTCCTCCTCGTCCCTGCTGGTGATTGACCTTGAACCCCTTCCTGATCTTGTCATTGCAGTAACAACCTAGCCAAAAAGGCGCTCCTCAATACCTTGCACAATCTGCAGCACAAACAGGCGAGAAAGTACTCCACGCGGCTGGTCAAGATGTGAGGTCGCTGTGTCCCGCGTCACAGCTGGTGAGGTCACTAGTTGTGAGGTCACTCCAGCTCCACAATTTCACAATACCACTATGCACTCATCACTTATTTTCAGTGGTGCTGGTTCTATTGTTTTTCTTCACTTTCTTGTGGTTTGAGTGAGCTTACTAGTTATTCAATCACTCATATACACTCATATACGCATATACACTGATTATTCCCCCCAATTCACTAGCTACGCAAGAGCTTCCCAGACCCTTCTTACCTCCGCGGCTGCCTGACCTCAACCTGTGTGTGTGTGTGTGTGTGTGTGTACTCACCCAATTGTACTCACCTAATTGTGCTTGCGGGGGTTGAACTCTGGCTCTTTGGTCCAGCCTCTCAACTGTCAATCAACAGGAGTGTGTGTGTGTGTGTGTGTGTACACTCACCTAGTTGTACTCACCTAGTTATGCTTGTGGAGGTTTAGCTCTGGCTCTTTGGTCCTGCTTCTCAACTGTCAATCAACTGTTGTACAGGTTCCTGAGCCTATTGGGCTCTATTATATCTACACTTGAAACTGTGAATGGAGTCTGCCTCAACCATCAATTCTAAAAAGCATTCCATCTGTCAACAACTCTGAAACTAAACAAAAATTCTAATGTCTCTATGGCTCATTTGGGCATTAAATATCCACCTGAGTCCCCTAGAGCGTGTGACCCTTGTGTTCAATAAGCTATCATTATCTACCCTATAAATTCCTTTGAGAATCTTGTATGTGGTGATCATGTCCCCCTCTAACTTTTCTGTCTTTCAGCGACGTGCGGTTTAATTCCCGTAGTCTCTCCTCGTAGCTCATACCTCTCAGCTCGATTACTAGTCCGGTGACAAACCTTTCAACGTTTTCATGTTTAGTATTATTTTTGACTAGATATGGACTCCATGCTGGAGATGAATACTCCAGGATTGGTCTGACATATGTGGTATACAAAGTTCTGACTGATTCCTTACACAAGTTACTAGAGGCCGTTCTTATGCTGGCCAACCTGGTATATGCTGCTGATGTTATCCTCTAGATATGGGCTTCATGGTACAGGTCTGGCATCATATCAACTCCAAGGACTTTCACTCTGATTATTGAAGAATTTCGTCTCCCAAATGATACCTTGCATTTGGTTACATGTTCCCATAACCTATCTTCATTACATTACATTTGTTCGGGTTAAACTCTAACAACCATTTGTTGGACCATTCCTTCAGTTTGTCCAGGTCTTCTTGAAGCCTTAAGCTGTCCTCCTCTGTTTTTATCCTTCTCATAATTTTGGCGTCGTCAGCAAACATTGAGAAGAATGTGTCTATACCCTCTGGGAGATCATTTACATATATCAGAAACAGGATAGTTCAGAGTACAGAGCCCTGCGGGACTCCACTGGTGACTTCACGCGAGTCTGAGGTCTCACCCCTCACTGTAACTCTCTGCTTCCTATTGTTTAGGTACTCCCTTATCCACTAGAGTACCTTACCAGTTATTTCTACCTGTTTCTCCAGCTTTTGTACCAGCCTCGTATGGGATACTGTGTCAAAGGCTTTCCGACAGTCCATGAAAATGTAGTTCGCCCAGCCTTTTCTTTCTTTCTTAATCTTTGTCTCCAGATCAAGGAATTCTATTAAATCAGTGAGGCAAGATTTAACCTCCCTAAACCCATTTTGGTGGTTTGTCACAAAGTCTCTTCTCTGCAGATGTGCAACTAAGTTTTTTCTCACGATCTTCTCCATCACCTTGCATGGTATACAAGTTAAGTACACTGTCGTGTAATTTAGTGCCTCTTGCCTGTCACCCTTTTGGTATATTGGGATTTCATTAGTCAAATTCCATATTTCTGGTAGGTCTTCCATCTCCAGTGAAGACCAGAGATAGGGGGAACAGATTATGGGTTTGCTATCCTGGAACTGGAAATGGTGATATTGTTGGAAACATGAATGATATTATGACGAGAAATGGGAACGAACCCATTATTTGTATTAGTGCAGGGGGTAATGATGTTGGGCGAGTTAGGAGTGAGGAACTAATACAGAGATTCAGGACAGCCATTGAAATAGTTAGGAGCAAGGGAGGAATCCCGATCATATGTGGCATTCTTCCAAGAAAGGGAGTGGGAAATGAATGGATGTCGAGGGCCCTTGGTGTCAATTGCCGGCTGGAAAGACATTGCAAATCAAATGCAATATCTTTCATAGACAACTGGGAACACTTCTATGGAAGAAATGAAATGTATGCTCGTGATGGGGTGCATCTATCGAGGGCTGGGGTTGTTGCTGTTGCGAACTCGTTGGAACCAGTGGTTAGAGGCGTTTGTTTGGGTTTAAACTGTTAGTAGATAGTGGTATGGGAATTGATTTGGAGGAAAGAGGTAATAAAAGTATGTGTTCGTGGGAGAAAAGAATTGGCAAAATGATCAGGGAAAGAAAAGGGCCTCAAAATAACAATTCACTTAGGGTATATTACACTAACAGTAGAAGTCTAAGAAATAAAATTAACGAATTAAATGCTCTTGTCTGCACAGAAAAAATAGATATTATTGCACTTACCGAAACTTGGATGAATGTAGAAAATAGAGAACTATTAGCTGAATATCAAATAAATGGATTTAAACTATTTCACACAGATTGATATATTAGACGAGGAGGGGGAGTAGCCATATATGTTAGGGACAATTTGAAATGTAGTCTCAAAGGGGGAATCAAAACTGAGCCACACACAGAAACTATTTGGATAGAATTAAACGAAAAAGCAAAGGAACCAACGCGGGAAAATAATATTTTAGATTTAGTGTTAACTAACATTGAAACACAAATTAATGACATCGAAATAGGGAGTGAGCTAGGGAACAGTGATCACAAAGTAATCAGATTTAGCATAGAATGGAATAGACCTGTAGGAGAAAATTCTGTTAAAGTGCCAGATTTTCGAAAAGCTGATTTTAACAGCCTAAGAAATTTTTTGGGTCATATAGATTGGAAAGTCTTGGGTATGGGGTGTGGGCCGGTCTTGGAGCGAGACATGAACCCAGCGATAGGTGACGTAAAAGGGAATTTCGATGTGGATTTAATATATAACTTATTTAAGAATATTCTAAACAAAGCACAGGAACGTAGTATACCATACAAATTGAATAGATCGAATACTAATGACCCAAAGTGGATAACAAATAATTTAAAGAACCTTATAGGTAAAAAGAGAGCTTGGTACAAAAGGATTAAGAATGGGGAAGTCAGTTTAGAACAGGAATTCATACAACTGGTTATAAATGATAAAAAAGAGATTAGGAAAGCAAAAAGAAACTATGAAGTTCGCATAGCAGAGCAAGCAAAGTCAAATCCTAAAGGGTTTTTTCAGTTATATCGAACTAAGACTAGGGAAAGGATAGGCCCATTAAAATCTGAGACAGGTCAAATAACGGATAATGACAAGGAGATGAGTAGTATTTTTAACAAATATTTTATATCTGTATTTACTAAAGAAGAACTTAACAATATGCCTTCAGCCGAACAAGTCTATGTGGGTGGGGATGAGGACAGGTTGACTAGTTTAGCAGTTACCAGGGAGGATGTAATTAAACAATTAGAAAAACTAAAACCAAACAAATCCCAGGTCCGGATGAAGTGTTTGCCAGGGTGCTTAAAGAATGCAAAGAGGAGCTTTCCGAGCCACTGTCGACCATATTTAATAAATCAATAGAGTCAGGCAGAGTGCCAGAATCGTGGAGGGTAGCTAATGTGGTACCAATTTTTAAGAAAGGAGATAGATCGCTTGCATCAAACTATCGGCCAATTAGCCTAACGTCTATTGTGGGAAAGTTACTTGAATCAATAATTGCAAATACAATTCGTCTCCATCTTGAAAAACATAAATTAATAAATGAGTCGCAACATGGTTTTACAAATGGCCGTTCATGTTTAACAAATTTGCTAACTTTTTATTCCAGCTTAGTTGAGGCAGTTGATAATGGTAAGGATTGTGATGTTGTGTACCTTGACTTTAGCAAAGCTTTTGATACAGTGCCACATGAAAGACTAATTAAAAAAATAGAAGCTCATGGTATTGGGGGTGCTATATTAAGTTGGATAATGCATGGCTATTCCAAAGGAAACAGAGGGTTAGTATATATGGGGTTAAGTCAGAGTGGGATAATGTTGTTAGTGGAGTACCTCAGGGCTCTGCCCTGGGACCTCTGTTGTTTATAATATATATAAACGATTTAGATTCAGGTTTGAGTAGCAACATTTGCAAATTTGCCGATGATACGAAAATCGGTAGGGAAATTAATTTGGAGGAGGACTCACTATCACTTCAAGTTGATCTAGATAGGGTTTTGAAATGGTCAAAGGATTGGCAAATGCAGTTTAATGCTGATAAATGTAAAGTTCTGAGGCTAGGTAATGATGATAGAGTTACAAGATACGAGCTAGATGGTGTTGAGATTGCGAAGTCGGATTGCGAAAGGGATCTGGGAGTTAAGATTAGTAAGAATTTAAAACAAAAGGATCAATACATGAATGTTCGTAATAAGGCGAATAGGACACTGGGATTTATTAATCGAAGCGTTAGTATCAAGACACCTGGTGTGGTTCTTCAGCTATATCTTGCTCTGGTTAGGCCCCATTTAGATTATGCAGTTCAGTTTTGGTCGCCGTATTATAGAATGGATATAAATTCACTTGAACGTGTCCAACGTAGGATAACTAAGTTAATTCCCTAAATTAGAAATCTTTCATATGAAGAAAGATTAACAAAACTTAAGTTGCATTCACTGGAAAGGCGAAGAGTTAGGGGTGACATGATAGAGGTTTACAAGTGGATGAATGGACATAACAGGGGGGATATTAATAGGGTATTAAAAATATCAACACAAGACAGAACACGAAACAATTGGTATAAATTGAATAAGTTTAGATTTAGGAAAGACTTGGGTAAATACTGGTTCAGTAACAGGGTTGTTGATTTGTGGAACCAATTGCCGCGTAACGTGGTGGAGGTGGGGTCCCTCGATTGTTTCAAGCGCGGGTTGGACAAGTATATGAGTGGGATTGGGTGATTATTGATAGGAGCTGCCTCGTATGGGCCAATAGGCCTTCTGCAGTTACCTTTGTTCTTATGTTCTTATGTTCAGTGACCTACTATTACACTTTGGAGAGTTGCAAGCAAAGTGCTTCTGTGCACTCTTTCAATACCCTTGGGGATATTCAGTCCGGATCAACAGCCTTTCTCACATCCAGATCCAACAGAAGCCTCTTAACCTCATCTCTTGTAATTTAGAACCCTTCCAAGGCCGCCTGGCTTACTACTACTTCTCTTTCCGCAGTGACTTCACCTCGTTCTGTTTTAAAAATCTCCTGGAATCCCTTGTCGAGTTCTTCACTCACATATTTGTCATTCTCTGTGTGCCTGTCATAACCTGTTCTAAGTTTCATCACCTGTTCTGTCTCTATGGTTTTTCTTCTGATGTGTCTGCGGAGCAGCTTTGGTTTGATGGGGCCTGACAGTTGAGTGAACAGCGCTTCAGATGCATAATCTTGAGGTTCAAATGGGCAGAGTTTCTTTCACCCTGGTGATCTGTTCACCTAGCAGTAAATAGGTACCTGGGAGTTAGACAGCTGCTACTGGATACGTCCTGGGGGAGGGGTGTAACAAAAAGGAGGCCTGGTCGAGGACCGGGAAGCGGGGACGCAAAGTACCGAAATCATCTCAAGATAACCTCAAGGTGACCTCAAAATAACCTGCCTTGGCTTTATTTGCTTTATCATTTTCATATTTTTGTTCTGCTTCTCTTCTCACCCTGACGTACTCATTCCTGGTTCTCTGGTATCTCTCTCTGCTTTCTGGTATTCTGTTATTTCAGAAGTTCCTCTACACCCTTTTGTTCAGTTCCTTTGCTTGTATACATGCCCTATTAAACAACGGATTCTTCTTTTGTTTCCTAGTTTCTGTCCTTTTGGGCCTGAATAAACCTGTTTATTGCCTCCTGACTCTTTTAGGTGACATAGTTCTTCATGTCTTGAATGGAATTAGTTCTGAGTTCTGTGTCCCATGGAATGTAACAATGTAACATAAGAACATAAGAACATAAGAACAAAGGTAACTGCAGAAGGCCTATTGGCCCATACGAGGCAGCTCCTATTCTATAACCACCCAATCCCACTCATATACTTGTCCAACCCGTGCTTGAAACAATCGAGGGACCCCACCTCCACAATGTTACGCGGCAATTGGTTCCACAAATCAACAACCCTGTTACTGAACCAGTATTTACCCAAGTCTTTCCTAAATCTAAACTTATCCAATTTATATCCATTGTTTCGTGTTCTGTCCTGTGTTGACACCTTCAACACCCTACCAATATCCCCCCGGTTATGTCCATTCATCCACTTGTAAACCTCTATCATGTCACCCCTAACTCTTCGCCTTTCCAGTGAATGCAACTTAAGCTTTGTTAATCTTTCTTCATATGAAAGATTTCTAATTTGGGGAATTAACTTAGTCATCCTATGCTGGACACGTTCAAGTGAATTTATATCCATTCTATAATATGGCGACCAAAACTGAACTGCATAATCTAAATGGGGCCTAACTAGAGCAAGATATAGCTTGAGAACCACACCAGGTGTCTTGTTACTAACGCTGCGATTAATAAATCCAAGTGTCCGATTTGCCTTATTACGAACATTTATGCATTGATCCTTTTGTTTTAAATTCTTACTAATCATAACTCCCAGATCCCTTTCGCAATCCGACTTCGCAATCACAACACCATCTAGCTCGTATCTTGTAACTCTATCATCATTACCTAACCTCAGAACTTTACATTTATCAGCATTAAACTGCATCTGCCAATCCTTTGACCATTTCAAAACCCTATCTAGATCAACTTGAAGTGATAGTGAGTCCTCCTCCGAATTAATTTCCCTACCGATTTTCGTATCATCGGCAAATTTGCAAATGTTGCTACTCAAACCTGAATCTAAATCATTTATATATATTATAAACAACAGAGGTCCCAGGACAGAGCCTTGAGGCACTCCACTTACAACATTTTCCCACTCTGACTTGATTCCATTTATACTAACTCTCTGTTTCCTTTGGTATAGCCATGCCCTAATCCAGCTTAATATAGCACCCCCAATACCATGAGACTCTATTTTTTTAATCAGTCTTTCATGTGGCACTGTATCAAAAGCTTTGCTAAAGTCAAGGTATACAACATCGCAATCCTTACCACTATCAACTGCCTCAACAATGCTAGAATAAAAAGATAACAAATTTGTTAAACATGAACGGCCATTTATAAAACCATGTTGCGACTCAATTATTAATTTATGTTTTTCAAGATGAAGACGAATTTTATTTGCTATTATAGATTCGAGTAACTTTCCCACAATAGACGTTAGGCTAATTGGTCGATAGTTAGACGCAAGTGATCTATCTCCTTTCTTAAAAACTGGTATCACATTAGCAACTTTCCAAAACTCTGGCACTCTGCCTGACTCTATTGATTTATTAAATATGGTTGACAGTGGGTCACAAAGCTCCTCTTTGCATTCTTTAAGCACCCTGGCAAACACTTCATCCGGCCCTGGGGATTTGTTTGCTTTTAGTTTTACTATTTGTTTAAGAACATCCTCCCTGGTAACTGTTAAACTCGTCAACCTGTCCTCGTCCCCACCCACATAGACTTGTTCGGCTGAAGGCATATTGTTAAGTTCCTCTTTAGTAAATACAGATACAAAATATTTATTAAAAATACTACTCATCTCTTCATCACTATCTGTTATTTGACCTGTCTCAGTTTTTAATGGACCTATCCTTTCCCTAGTCTTAGTACGATATAACTGAAAAAACCCTTTAGGATTTGTCTTTGCTTGCCCTGCTATGCGAACTTCATAGTTTCTTTTTGCTTTCCTTATCTCTTTTTTAACATTTCTAACCAGTTGTACGAATTCCTGTTCTAAAGTGACCTCCCCATTTTTAATCCTTTTGTACCAAGCTCTCTTTTTACCTATAAGGTTCTTCAAATTCTTTGTTATCCACTTTGGGTCATTAGTATTCGATCTATTCAATTTGTATGGTATACTACGTTCCTGTGCTTTGTTTAGAATATTCTTAAATAAGTTATATATTGAATCCACATCGAAATCCCCATTTAAGTCACCTATCGCTGGGTTCATGTCTCGCTCCAAGACCGGCCCACACCCCATACCCAAGACTTTCCAATCAATTTGACCCAAAAAATTTCTTAGGCTATTAAAATCAGCTTTTCGAAAATCTGGCACTTTAACAGAATTTTCTCCTACTGGTCTATTCCATTCTATGCTAAATCTGATTTCTTTGTGATCACTGCTCCCTAGCTCACTCCCTATTTCGATGTCATTAATTTGCGTTTCCCTGTTAGTTAACACTAAATCTAAAATATTATTTTCCCGTGTTGGTTCCTTAATGTGTTGCGTAAGAAAGCAATCGTCAATTAATTCTAGAAAATCTTCTGCTTCACTATTCCCTGTTTTGTTCAACCAGTTTATTCCGCTAAAATTAAAGTCACCCATGACATAAATACTGTTAGATCTAGATGCTCTAGATATTTCATCCCATAGATGCTTTGCTTCCATTCTGTCTAAATTTGGTGGCCTATATATTACTCCTATTATAATATTATTAGCTTTTTCGTTTAATTCAATCCAAATAGTTTCTGTGTGTGGCTCTGTTTTGATTCCCTCTTTGAGACTACATTTCAAATTGTCCCTAACATATATGGCTACTCCACCTCCTCGTCTAATATATCTATCTGTGTGAAATAGTTTAAATCCATATATTTGATATTCAGCTAATAGTTCTCTATTTTCTACATTCATCCACGTTTCGGTAAGTGCAATAATATCTATTTTTTCTGTGCAGACAAGAGCATTTAATTCGTTAATTTTATTTCTTAGACTTCTACTGTTAGTGTAATATACCCTAAGTGAATTGTTATTTTGCGGACCTTCTCTTTCCCTGATCGTTTTGCCAATTCCTTTCTCCCACAAACACATACTTTTATTACCTCCTTCCTCCAAATCAATTCCCATACCTCTATCTACTAACAGTTTAAACCCAAACAAACACCTCTAACCACTTCTTCTAACGAGTTCGCAACAGCAACAACCCCAGCTCTCGATAGATGCACCCCATCACGAGCATACATTTCATTTCTTCCATAGAAGTGTTCCCAGTTGTCTATGAAAGATATTGCATTTGATTTGCAATATCTTTCCAGCCGGCAATTGACACCAAGTGCCCTCGATATCCATTCATTTCCCACTCCCTTTCTTGGAAGAATGCCACATATGATCGGGATTCCTCCCTTGCTCCTAACTAACTCTATGGCTGTTTTATACCTCTGAATCAGTTCCTCACTCCTAACTCGACCAACATCATTTCCTCCCACGCTAATGCAAATAATGGGATTGTTCCCATTACCAGCCATAATATCATTCATGTTGTTTATAATATCACCAATGCCAGCTCCGGGATAGCAAACCCTTAACCTGTTCCCCCTATCTCTAGCACAAAACGTTCTATCCAAATACCTTATCTGGGAATCTCCCACAACTAATGTTTGCTTAGGTACTTCCTTTACTTTCTGAGGGGCCTGCGCTTCCTTTCTCTTCGTTGCTTTCCCTTTTGCGCGATCCACAGTCTCTCCACAGCACTCGTCCTCCAAAACGTCAAATGAATTAGAAGTTGCTATGGCGTTTGAAGGCGGCTTTATCAAAGTCTTCTTAAGGCCCCTGTCTTTCGCAACTCTCCAAGACGAGGTCCCTTTACTGCTGGTCTCCTCCTTCGTTACTTCTCGTTGTTTTTTGAGCTGACGCACCTCCTCCCGCAGAAAGTCCAACTCTGTCCTCAGGGCTCCCACTAGAGTCACCAGGTCCTTAACTACAACTTCCATATTGCTATGATAATATAACTACACTCAGGAGCTCCGGTTAACACAACCTCTCACTGTGACTTCACCTGACCGACACGTAACGTACGGTTATGTTACGTTGTTGGGTTGATTAGATACACAGTGTTTAGTGCGTTTCATATTTATTTAGTAGTCCTGGATACAGCAGTGTCGTAGACGTTGAGACGAAGCCTGGAACAGAGCAGAGAGCTGAATGTGGCCGGAGTCGCGGAGCTCTATGTGGGAGAGCGTTGTACCTGGATGAGGTCGTAGTCTGCTGCCTGCTCTGTGTCGAAGCTGTAGCGTCTTGGGTCGGTTAGAACTGCCTACACCGAGTACTACATTCTTGACTGGAGATTGAGAGATCCCCTGGAATTTTCTCATCTCATAATTTCCCTTTCGGTACGCCAGCCCTTTGTTTCCCAATTCTTTTTAGAGGGGAGGTAATTCCTAGCTCTACCAGGTACTCAAAGATGAATACACTGTGATCACTCATTCCCAAGTGGGCTTCCAACTTATCTTCCCTGATATCCGACTCATTCAGGGTGAATATCAGATCAAGCATAGCTGGTTCATTTTCTCCTCTCATTCTTGTCGGTCCCTTGATGTGTTGACTTAGGAAGTTTCTTGTTGCCACGTCAAGCAGCTTAGCTCTCCATGTGTCTGGTCCTCCATGTGGGTTTCTTTTCTCCCAATCTATCTTCCTGTGGTTGAAGTCTCGAATGATTAATAGTCCGGATTCGTTCCTGCTAGTGACAGAGGCTGCCAGAGATAGACAGAGACAGATTCAGAGGCAGAGGCTGCCAGAGACAGACAGAGACAGATTCAGAGGCAGAGGCTGTTATATTAATGTTAACCATGTTGTTTCTCTCATATTCCAGTCTGAGTCTTCTGTCATTTGGTGGTGAGTTATATATGACTATGTAACACCACTATATACATAAACTAAAAATAACAACATATTAATGTAACCCTGCCATATAGCATCGGAACCAAAAGGTACCCTTCCAACAAGGAGATGCTACACAGGATTAAAAGACGCTGCCACCATCTGCCTTGACCATTGAGACTATATCAAGCAACGAGGCAAGAAACATTGCTTGACTTAGAGAAAGTACTCTTTCTTTAACTGTCAATATTTATGGGACGGTTGTTAGCCAATTATATTAGAAGCTACGGGGATTCAACAATTGATACAGATGGGAAGCGTAACATGAGTTTATTGAGAACAAAGTATGTAATTCACTACTTATAAAATCCTACTTTAACACTGGCAATACTGGCAATTGTTACGGGATCCAGACATGGAAACGTATCAAAGTTCACACACATTACCTTAAGACCACTCTCTGCCTCTCAGTCAGGTGGATTCACTCTCTCTCCCAAGGCTTGCCTGATGACCTGCAGCGTAACTGACCTGCAGCCTCACACTCTCCGACACTCCAGCACTGTCTCTCTCTATGTTCTAACTATCATACAGGGGTATATATACAACTGAATCAAAAGGGGGGGGGGGCGTTTTACGCTGTTGTGGGAACGTCTGGTGTGGACCTGTTCCCAGCGGATTCAGCCAACTTGGTCAGCACATCAGGGCGTCAGCTGCCCATGACGTACAAAAAAGCAATCAAAATGTATCATTAGGTTGTTTGCTAAGACTATTAGGATTTTTCATAAACAGGAAACAAGCTGACTAGGGTGAAGCCAGATGATATTTCAATTAACTCTAGCTGAATCTGAGGTACAGGCTGATCTTACCAGGGCGTTCCCATGGTGAGTCATGGGTGCACTCTCCCGGCATTACAACTACTACTATAAGTTTTTGTCATCCAGTTACTACGGTACCTGTTATGTAGTCACAGAAACCGTCACAGCCCTATATAACCATCTTCTCAAAACCCCAGCCTTTTCTTATCAGCAAAGCTACTCCACCTCCACCTCTTCATTCCCTATCTTTCCTTACAACACTGTATTCCTGCCAAAACACTGCATTTGTTATAGTTTTCTTTAGCTTTGTTACTGTGAGTGATATTATGTCTCGGTTTTCTTCTAGTGCCCATTCTCTAAGTTCACTTGTTTTATTTGTAATCCCATCTATGTTAGTGTACATTGCCTTGACGTTCACTTTCTTGTGTTCATTCTCATGTCTCCTTGGTGAGCGTTCTGCTGATGGAGGAAGTTACTGCATAGGTGTGAAGATTTGTGAGATGGTTAAAAGGGTCTCAGATAATTCTGGGGTGCGGGGTAGGGTTCAAGGGAAATGGGGGGGGGGAAGGGAGGGTATGGGTTAATGGGGGAGGGGAACAGGGAGGATATGGGGGTGAGGGGAGGGTATAGAGTGAAAAGGGTGGGGGTAAAGAGGGTATGGGGTGAAGAGGGAGGGGGTACAGGGAGGGAAAGAGAGAAGGGGGTTACAGTGTGGGAATGGAGGAAGGGTGACAGGGTGGGTATAGGGTGAGGAGTGAGGGAGGGAGGAAGGGTTGAATGAGCATTTGAGTTGGGATAGGGAGGGTTTCTATGGGGAGGAGGGTGGTGGTGTTGTTCTCCCCTCTAGTGGTGCTGTGTTGCTCGTTGGGGGTTTCCCCCTCACCTCTGAGAATGTTTTATTGGGGGGGGCTGTGATTCCCTGGTTTTCTCCTCTCTCCATGCACTTCTTCCTTGTGTCTGCTGCCTTGGCTCTCTCTTCCTTCATTATGTTCCTCTGGAGGAGAACTTTTTTTTGTGTCCTCTAACATATTGCAGTTTGATGTTCTTTGCTAGAAACTCATCCTTTGTGGTCTCTTTTTAAACACTATCTTTATCAGACGATCTCTGTCCTTTTTGTACCAGCCTAACCTGAAAACCTTCTCAATGCTTCGTTCAATCCCTTCATCTTTAACCCCCCTTTAGTATCTCTCTTACTGCCACTCTGTCCTTTCCATTCCATTCTGTCTTACTGGAGCCTTCCTGTTTTTTAATGTCCACTGCTATCACTGATATTTTCTTCTCCAGCAACTGACTTGTGCACCTGGTCCTGTGACGTAGCTGCTTTCATGGCTACTTCCTTCACTGTGGACATTGCTTCTGAACTCTTTCTAAGAATTTCTGCAAATGTTGCATGTACAGTGGCAGTCCCTTCCATTGATACATTTCCATTTTCTCTTGGTATGATTATCTGATACTAACCATGAGTAGGGTTCTCTTCGAGGCTTCTTATCTTCTCCTTTGCTACTATCAGCTCGCTTTGCAGGTTGCTTATTGTATTCCTTATTTCATGCATTTCCTTTCTGATTTCCTCCCAGCTTGGGCGAACATCTCCTTCATTTGGTCACTCTGACTTTTTCCTTTATAAATATATGTATGTGATGGGTTTTGTGTTGCTTTTAGAGA